>NC_058135.1:156877483-156954506 GCF_016433145.1 Gracilinanus agilis
GGGGGGTGAAGGGGAAAGTAGGAGCTTGAATCATGTAACCATGTTAAAAATGATTATTAATAAATGTTTAAATTCAAACAAAAAAAAGAAGATAGTTGGATTCCCATATCTATTTCTGTAATCAATTTGTAATTGGTTTGATTAATGCATATGAAGAACATCTGGGCCTTGCCATGTGTGTCATTGGAAAAGAGAGGAATATTTCAACAGGCCAATAGAGTTTCACTATTATTTCAAAAATAGCTTTGAGGCATCATCTAGCTTGCTCAGTGGATTGAAAGCAAGGCCTAAAGATGGGAGTTCCTGTGTTCAAATCTGGCCTCAAACACTCTAGCTATGTGACCCTGGGCAAGGCCACTCTATCCCTTATTACTCTTTTGCCTTGGAAGCAAAGCACAGTATTGATTCTAAGATGGAAAGTAAGAATTAAAAAAAAAATAGCTTTGGCCTTGTGAACTGCCTGAAAGAATTTCAGAGATCCCTCGGGATCACAGTCCACACTTGTTGGTCTAGTAAAAAATTCCTGATTTAACAAATGAAGAAAGTATAAAGAATTTTATCCAGTCACACAGTGAGAAATTTTTACGAGTATGACTTGAATCTATGCCTTAGTACTTCAAATTTATGAACATATTTGATTTATAATTTAGGCTTTTTATTAAGTTTGGAAGAATATTATCTGCTTTTGTTCAATGTGACCCTCATAGATTTATTTTTTCTCCTCCATTCTCCTCTTTCTCCATAACTTATGAAAATTATACCTTTTAATCTTTTGCTTTTCCATAGTGTCACTGGATTATTATTAGTCAGTGTTACTCTTCTTAAGCAAAAGAAAAAAAAGTACATATTAAGTTTCTACAAGTAAATTTTCATCACTCTCTTGATAACCTCTTTCAATTCTTTGGGAAATATAGTAATACGCATCTCAGTGTCATACAATATCTCCAGAAGAAGACTGTTATTAAAAAGATGGCTGTTTGTTCCATTGAAAGGTCGAGGTGATTTAAATAATTTTGTAACATCGCCGAAGTGACTTATTTCCCTTTCTCTTTCCTATTCATTTCTGCATCTACTTTGCTGTCTATTTATAATGCCATTGAAGGTATAAATTTTGATGGATAAGCTTCATAATTTGGTGACTCATAGATTGGATAACAGTCATTATTCATTCACTTAGTCTTCTCTGTTTGGAATAAATTATACCAAATTGTTTTTTTTCCTTAGGGAAATGTTAGTTTGGATATGGAATGCTTATAGTACTTTAGCAAATGGAGTATATTAAGAGAATTACACTTAAGTTCACCTCTATCTAATATCAGTAAATATAAACACGTTGTAGAAAATGTCACCACATATAAATATATGCCCTAGCCATAAAACTAGCACTAGAAGTTGAGTTGAAATGCTACCTAATTTCCTCTCAAAATCAGTATTTTTTTCACCTCCTTAGTTTCTTTCCTCTTTATTTTTTGGTTTGATTTATCTAATTCTGAGAGAGGAGGGTTAATGTTCCCTAGCAATATAGTTTTGTTTTCTATTTCTTCTTATAAATCATGTAATTTCTCCTGTAGGAATTTGGATGCTATGTAATTTGATGTATACATGTTTGCTATTGGTATTACTCCATCATCTATAGTTTCTTTTATCAATATGTAATTTCCTTTCTTATTTCTTCTAATTAGGTCTGTTTTTCACTTTTGTTTTGTCTAGATCATAATTGCTTTTCTTGTTTATTTTTTAACTGTTCCTGAAGTGTATTAGATTTTGCTCCTGTCCTTTACATTTTCTCTGTGCGTGTGTACCTCTGTGTTAAATTATTATTATTATAATTTTGTAGAGAACATATTGTATATTTTTCTCTTTATTTTTTATGCTTCTCTTGAGTGTCAAAATTGATCATTGAATTTTATTTCTTACTCTGCTCTTTTTTTTTTTTTATCAGGAATGACTGGAAGTCCTCTATTTCATTAAATATCTATTTCTACTCATGGAATAGTATATTCAGTTTCCCTGGGAAGATAATTTTTTGTTGTAGGCCTAGATCCCTTACCATGTAGAAAATTATATTCCAATGCATTCTAGTCACTTAATGTAGAAGCTGCTAGGTCCTGTGTTATCCTGACTATGATTACACAATATTTGAATTTTTTTTTTCTGCTTGAAGTATTTTCTCTTTGACATGGCAATTTTGGCACTTGGTAATAATAGTCCTGGGATTTTTAAATTTGACATTTCTTTTAGGAGATGATTAGTGGATTATTTAAATTTCTATTTTTACTCTAGTTCAAGAACATCAGGGAACTTTTTCCTGATAATTTCTTTCAATGTGGTGTCCAGGCTTTTGGGGGTTTTTTTGATCATGACTTTCAGGCAATCTAAGAATTCCTGGATTATCTCTCCTGGACCTATTTTCCAGGTGAATTATTTTTCCAGTGAGAGATCTCAAATTTTCATTTTTTTTCATTCTTTTGAATATTTCATTGTTTCCTGTTCTCTTCTAATATTCTAAAGTCATTAGCTTACTTTCTTCCAAATCTAATTTTGAGAGATTTATTTTTCTTTGACACTTAATACTTCTTTTTACAAGGAGTTATATTCTTGATTGAGATATTTTATTTTATTTTTTAGGGATCTGTTTCCTTTAGTAATTTTTTTTATCTGGGGGCAGATAGGTGGCTCAGTGGATTGAGAGCCAGGCTTAGAGATAGGAGGTTCTAGTTTCAAATCTGGCCTCAGACACTTTTTAACTGTGTGACCCTGGGCAAGCTACTTAACCCTCATTGCATAGCCTTTACCATTCTTCTGCCTTAGAACCAATACACATTATTGATTCTGATAGAAGGTAAAGTTTGATAAAATAATAATATCTTTTTGTTCTAATCTGTTGATTTTTTCTATCATTTTCTTTTCTGATTTTTCTTCTAAGTTTCTTATTATTTGTTTTTCTACTCTTTTTAGAGCTCTACCAGAAGTTCATTTTGGACTTGACATCTTTTCACATTTTCCTTTGAGGCTTCACAAATTTTACTTTTTGTACTGCTTTCCTCTTCTGAGCTTGCCTTTTCGTGGCTTTTGTTGTTGTAATATTTTTCTAGAGTTTGACTTTCTCTCTGTCTTCTGTTCATTTTGGAGTTATATTTTCCCTTAATTTTTTCTGTATGCTGCAAGTTAGCTCTGTTCCTGGGGTGGAGGGAGTATTGTCTTGCACTTGCATTGTGCTTGGAGTCAGCTGTCTTTGTCTCAGATTGAGCACTCCTCAGAGGCAGTCTAGTTGGCCTGTGTGTGGTGTGAAGGTTTGCAGCTGTTCAGTTCAAATGTCATCCATGCATTCTTACTCCACTATCTTTGCAACATTAATTTGATCTCTCATCAGTTTTTGTTTTTTTAAATTTCCCCTCCTTACCTCATTATGGTGAAAAAAAAAAACCCTAAAAACTTCCTAACTTTGCAACATTTTTGTCCTTATTTATCACTAAATATTTAGGTTAGCTTATTATGAACATTTTGTCTTTGGTTAAAAAACAAAAACCCAGAAACCCTTATTCCTGAAATGTATTGTTTAAAAATCATTTTAAAATGTGAAATTGCACTATTTTTGAATATTAGAAGCATAGATATTCTTGCACTTGAAAAATGATTAACTTGGCAGTTTTTATGGTCTTTTTCTATTGTCACATATTCAGAGATGATAAACCAGAAGGCCTGTAATATGATGTATTATAGTTAGATTTTATTTGACTTTATTGCCATGGCCTTGAAAAAACAAACAGTTCAACAACAAATAAAAATACACAAAATGGGCTTGGTTATGGCTATATTGCAAATAATGTTAGAGAAAGTGACAGCTCTCCATCCTTCCAAACAATTTGGGAACAATTTCCTTGAGAAAATCTCATTGCTTTTTCTTTCCACGTATATACTACCCCTCCTTTTATTTGTTGAAATAGTGTTTTATGTGATTACAATGAAATTCATTTTTCAGTGGATCAAAATTTTGATGTAGGAAAACAGGAACTCTAGTGACTCCCTTGATAGGTTTTTTGTTTTGTCTTGTCTTTTTTTTTTTCCTGAGGGATATGAAATAAACTATAATAATTATCCATTGCATGTTAGTCCAAACACTTCATTGGAATGTGGGCTGCTAAATTAAATATAAATAATAATTGGATTTTCTTTAAGTTTAGGAAACATTACTAATATTTAGTTAGAAAAAAGAGTTGGATTATAACATCAATATACCTCTTTTATGAATTAATTTCTCATTGTAAATATATTTTTATTTTTCCCAGATTCCCTGTTAGTAGTATGTTCAATGATCAAGTGGCAAGTAATATGACATAGGTGTACCTGTTTATCATATAATATATATTTCCATATTTGTTATATTGTAAAAGAACACATATTACTTGTACTAGAAAAAAATTCATGGAAGAAATAAGGAGAAGAATGGTATGCTTCAATCTATGTTGATTCTATCAGCACGTTCTAGGGTAGTGATAGCCTTTTTTGTCATGAGTCCCTTGAAGTTGTCCTGTATCTTTTTATTGTTGATAATAGTTAAGTCTCTCATTTGATCCTTGCACTTTATTGTGGCTACTATGAACAATGTTCTCCCGGTTCTTCCCACTTCACTTTTCATCACTTCATCTGTCTTTTCAGATTTGTTAATATTTTGTCAATGTACCTTGGAATTTAGTCTGACATGTTCTGTAGTTTTTGAAGCACATTCTCTATGTATTTTATACTTTTATGTTTTTCCACCTAAAAAAGAAAAGACATACAATGAATAAAAATGAGGAGCTAAAAACAAAACAAAATAAATATTTATTAAGGATCAGGAGAATTAAAAAAAAGACTTGCAATCCTAGTATAAAACAAAATAAGAAAAATCACAATATAAAAGAGATCACAAATTAAATTTTGCTGAAAGGAACTATAAACAACAAAACAATGTCAATGTTAAGCATATATGTTCTAATGTCTAGTCATAAAAAATAGACAACAAGGAAATAAACCGATTTCTACTTGCTGATGACATAATAATTTACTCAGAAAATTTTAGAAAATGGGCAATGACATAAATTAATACAATATCTTCAGGCAAATTTCAGGATATAAAATAAACCAACAGAAATCAACAACATTTGTATAAAATAATTCCAATAAATGAGGCTGTAGTAGAAAGGGGAACCTCAATTCACTTAACTACAAAATGAATAATATCTATCACTGGGGATATAAAAAACAATTCTATAGATTCAATTATGAGGTGTTTTTTTTTTAAAGAAATAAAGAACGACTTAAATAGATTGAGAGGATATTCAGTCATCATAGCTTTTCAATTGCCAATACAATAAAAATGACAATACCTCCAAATCAATTTATAATTTTAATGTTATGCAAAACTATCAAAGAGGTATTTTACTTGATAAAATAATAGCAAAATCAATTTGGAGATAATGGAGAAAAATGAATAGAAGATAACTGGGAAAATATTACTTCCATACTTCAAATTATATTCATCAAAGCAATCATCAAAATAATCTAGTGTAGGTGGGAGAGAGAGTGGAGGGGAGGGAAATAGAGAGATAAGAAATAGATCAATGGAATAAGATCAATGCTTTTGAATAAAAAGAATGATATTAAGTAAAAGTTTTGGTGAACTGTTAATCATAATTACTTATGAAAGAACTTTGTATTTGATAACTTCTGGGAATAATAAAAAAACAGTACAGGAGAAATTAGTTTTAGATCAATACTTAATGCAATATTATACATCAAATTTTAAAAAACATAGATAATTTTATTTTAATGAAATTGACAAGATTTTGCTTTTGCTGGAATAAAACTAACGTATCTAGTTTAAGAAGGAAAGTATTCCATTGCAGGAGGGAAATTATTGGTATCAAATGGACTAGATAAAGATTTTGTATTTAAGATATATGAATGACTAACATATTTCAAATATATGTGTACATACATACATGTCATATAGTTCTGTGTTTACATTTGTGTGATGACATGTATATGTGTTTGGAAATATCTATATTGCTAATATGTGTATACAAGTGTATATTTGTTTATATGTGTATTCTCCAATAGATAACTGATAGAAAAATAGCCAAATAGTTTTCAAAAGGAAAATTGCAGATGCATTGTTGGAAGATGGTGGAGTAAGGCATCAGGCTTTTCTGCCCTCCTATTACCCCTACACACACACACACACAAACAACCAAAAATAACTTCACAGAATGAAAGTCAAAAGGGATAAAAATAGCCAGGAGTCTGGAGTGAAGCTAAACTGTTAGTGAGGAAAGTTTCTGACCACCTTGAGTACTGGAGGCTGGAAGAGAGCAGAGTCTAATCAACAAGATTACACTTGAGGGCAGGATTAGTAACCCCATCTTGTTTGCTGACATCCAGAAGGATAATACCAGAATCAACTAAAACCCTATTACAAGCAGCTATGTCTGCTGCAGCCTCAACTCCTGAGACCCACCACTGGCCCATAGGTAGAGATGGAAGGAGTGGTCATCAGTAGATATTTCAATTCTGGGCCCTGATAGGAGGGAACTGGGAATCCCTGATAATAAACAAGGGACTTTGGAGGCCCAAGAAACAAGGACTGGACCCTGGCTCTGCCCTAAAGCAGTATAAGAGGAGTTAGAAAGAGGCATGTGCTAGTTAGTGTGGTTACTGAGAGACTGAGGTTTCATCAGCTCTGGTCATTCCCAAGAGAGTGGAGTCACTAGATACTACCAAAGGGGGAGACAGAATGAACATTGGCAACAGTAGTGACTTTGGGTAGGACACCTGAGGTCCATCATGGACTGGGGCTTGGGACTATATCAGACCCTGGACTATAAAAACAAGCAAAAAAATATCCAAATATGACCCAGGTAAAAACAAACACAAAAAAGGTCTTGAAACTGGAGGTAGCATGCCTCAGTACAACAGGAACATAGAGACCAATAAAAAGTCAGTAATTAAATCTATTAGTCTGGCTGCTCAAAACAAAAACAAAGAAAGGAAGAAAGGAAGAAAAGAAGGAAGAAAGGAAGGAAGGAAGGAATAAATAAATAAATGAATGAATGAAAATGATCAAGCAAAGCAGAATCTAACTATTAATAGTGATTATGGGAACAAAGAAGATCAGGTCTTTATTCAGAAGAGAGTGAAGTAAAAACACCTACTTCAAAATAGCAAATGAATACAATAAATGTCCACAAGCTCAAAAAGAGCTCTTAGAAAAGCTTTAAAACAACCTCAAAAACCAAAAAAAGAGTCTAAAGAAAAACTAGAAAAAAAATAAGAGCAATGCAAGAAAATTATGAAAGAAGGCTCATCCAAATGGAAAAAGAGAACCAGAACTCAGCAGAAAATTTGTTCTATAAGAAATATACAAAGGTAATGATGAAAAACTAATCATAAGTAACACAAAAGGTCAAACTGTCTGATTCTTATATGGGTAAATGTCATCTATGGCTCCTTGATATGGCATCATTATCTGGGTTTTTTGAAGGGATGCGAATGGAAAGAAGACTAGAGGTTGAGATGAGTATATTAGAATGGGCCAAAATGGTAGTGGAATAAATACATCAGAAGGAGTTAGGGTAGAATGCCTTATTTAAAGGGGGAATGAGTAATTGAACTGCCATGGAGAAAAGGAGAAGGGGTGGAGGAGGTAGTATTAGAAGGCTACTGTCATTAGATCTGGGATAAAGAGAGAACAACATACGCTATTAGAAGAGTACTGATTTTTTGTATTATACAGAGAAAAAGGAGAGAAAGAAGATGGAATAAGGAAGGGACTACGGGTGGGTTGAAAAAAGGACAAAGGAATAATAAATGGGATGGAAGGGAAGGATACCTAAGAGAGAAATACACATCCAAACATATTGGGGTGAAGTAAGGGGACAAGGGAACCAAGAAGTAGGAAAGCACAGTAGAAGGTTAAGGAAGGAATTTTAGAAAAAGTGGATAGAATAAGAATTAAAGGATAAGGGGGGAAGGAATAAAGGAATGACCTTTGGAAAGGTGGGCCAATTTGGAACTAGGAGGTCAAAGGAAGAAGATAAGGGAGGATCTTTGGGAAGGGCTGTGAATTGGAGAGGTATTGTTGAAAAGGAAATTGAACATCTGAGGGGGAATATGGCAGAAATAAAGGAAGAGAGAGAGATGAACAGTGAGGAGTGGAATAGATAGTAACTATTACATTAAATATAAGCTGAATGAATTCACTCATTTAAAGAAAATGGAAAGCAGGAAAAAAAAAACAAGACCTGACAACATATAGTTTATAAGAAACATTGAAAATGAGAGACACACATAGAGGGAAGGTGAAAAGTGGAAGCAAAATATACCTTGCTTCAGCTAATTCAGAGAAGAAAGGGGTAACAGTCATGGCTTCTGTTGGAATTACTGCTAAAATACATAAAACTGGAATGAACAGGCTAACTATATTATGTTGGAGGAAGTACTATGGATAATAAAGTATTATCAGCATTGACCTATATGTACCAAGTTTCAGAGCATCCAGATTTTTAAAGGAGAAAACTAAATAAGATGCAGATGGAAATAGATAACAAAATAATAGTAGTAGGGGACTTTAATTTTCCCCTCTCAGAACTAGAAAAATCTAACCAAAAATAAATAAGATAGAAGTAAATAAAAGGAATAGAACCTTAGATAATATGACAGACATCTGGAGAGCATTCCCCACCTGCCCCGCACAGGATTAGTAGTAGGTCTAATGCTGATAATACACATAATCCAAACATAGTTCCTCCAACAATGGTTTGGAGAACAAATATTCTACAAATGTTTAACTTTAGAATTCATCATACTGTGAAGGTAATTCCATATTCATAAGAGGTTGTAGTAATGGAACACTGTGTATGACCAACCTGGAAAGGCTTAACTTTGGAAAAACTATGGCCTTAGCAATGGGTTATGTCTACTGTCTAAGGCCCAATTTAGCTAAATATACTACTGGTAAAACATGTTAACTGAGAATCAGACATGCTAAGATGATAAAATTAAATGCTATAGGAACATGGAGAAACAAGTCTAATATTACATTTCCATAGCAGCTGTGAAAATTGTTTTTGAAAAAAAGATGGAAATATATATTAAGGATTATTAGACTATTCAGACTCGGTTTTCCCCATAAGAGACTCATTGACCTAGGAATAACATTATTAGGATTAGGCCCTAAAGGCATTATTGAGAGGGAAAAGTTATGTTGATATGAAAATATTTATGGAAGCTTTGTTTGTATTAAAAAAAAATTGAAATAATGTAAATTCAATGATACAGAGGATTGCCTGAATAGCCTGAGATATTTGAATATAATGTATTATATTACAGTATTAGAAATGATGAATTTTGGAAATATAAAGAAAATAAGGTAAATATGAAGAGATAAAAAGAGAAAAAAGAATAAGATAATACATACCATGATAACGTTAAACAATTACCACAAAATCAAGAGAAAAAAGTATCAAAGTAAAACAAATCCAAAGGGAACTCCAAAACAGAACATGTTTATTTTACCATACATATATAATTCATATATTTTAAGTGAACTGTAAACCATGTGGAGTTTGTGGTGTAGCACAATTTTTTATGCATTTGTTTGTTTAAATGTTTTTTTTATTAGTGATAGTGGTTATTAAATAAAAAAATAAAGAAAAAAATTTCAGACCTAATAACCATAAGAATGAATGGTTACATCTTTAAATAACTAATAGGATAAATACAAATCAAAATCAATCTGATGTTTCCCCTCACAAACAGAAAATTGGCAAAGATGACAAAAGTTAGGAATAATTGATATTGGGAGTTACAGAAAGATACTTAGACCAGTGCATTGTTGGTGGAGATATGAATTGATAGTGCCAATTTGAAAAACAATTTGGAATTATGGAAATAAAATGAATACAGTTTCCATACTATCTTTTCCAGAGGTTCTATTCCTAGACATATATCATAGGAAGGTCATTGATAACACTGAAATACATTCTAAAATATTTAAAGCAGCAATGTTTTTTGTAATAGCAAATAAATGGAGACAAAATAGATTCCCATCAATTGGGGAATTATTAAACAGGATAAGAATGTCCTATATGGAATATTATTGAGTTATAAAAATAGTGCATATAATGAATATAGAGATGATGGAAAGACATGAACTCATGCATAGTGAAGTAAGCAGAGCCAAGTAAATAAGATATATAATGACTATAGCAATGTAAATAAGAACAACAACAATATAATCAGCAAGGAGTGTTGTGAAGTTACAAAGAACAAGCATTGCCTCAAAGCAGAGGTATGAGAAGATTCTCTTCTCTCATTTGCAGAGATGGGAGGTACAGGAGTGTGGAGTGTCGTATATATTTTTAGTCACTGATTTTTTTTTTCTTCTAAAAAAGGTTGTTCCAAATAAATAATAAATTAAAATGTTTTTAAAAAAATGTTCTGTGTGATGCCTATTCCTGAGGGGCCAGATAAAGGTTTCAGGAAGGCAATTTAGGTAATGTAAAAATAAAAGCTATCAATAAACATTTTTTAAAAATTGTATTTTCCCTGGATGTTTGGATGGTGACCTTCTGTGTACATATACAAGTTAATTGAAGCTTTAGGTAAATGAAATTCTTTTCAAGATGTTGTCTCTCAGTAAGATCTAGCCAGGGGGCAAGAATGTTCTGGGGGTTAAATAGCTCCCTGTATAATGTTGAAATCATATAATTTATTTTCTTCTGTTGATTTGTTTTATTACCTCTCTTTTAAAGAGTTTAACATTTTTCTTCATATAATTTAGAATTGTGTGTCAATTAAAAAACTCAAATTGTTAGGGTAAGTGATACAGATTTATAAATTATTATAAGGCACATCTAGTGGGGGAGTGACTCTACTCCAAAAACAAGAAAGGTTCAAGATTCTGCAGAGGAGCATCCTGGGACTCTGAAGCTGGTATCCTGATATCTTGTTTACCTGTATTACTACAACCAGGAGATTCACTGAAATTTCTTCTGTGTTTTCTAAACTCTTGTTGTTCACTTGTATCTGACTCTTTTTTACTCCATTGGGGTTTTCTTGCCAAAGATACTGGAATGGTTTGCCATTTCCTGTTCTAGCTCATTTTTTCATGGAACTGAGACAAACAGGATTATGTGACTTGCCCAGGGTCACACAACTAGTAAGTGTCTAACGCCACATTTGAACTCAGGAAGATGAGTTTGATGATCAAATTTGTTAATGTTACTTTTGGTATTTCATTCTAAATGTAATAGGGAGTCATTGGAGTTTATTGATTACTAGGGTTATAAGAGCAGACTTTATGTATATAATGGAGTCTGAAACCAATGAGAATATTGAGTTCATTACTCAGCTATTTTTCTTAACTCCTTTCCACTGATTACTTGAAGAACCAGGACTATCCTCCAAATCTTAGAGTGGGCATTCAACTGGCTCAGAGATTTCTAAATGTGCTTTATAAAGACCACATGGAAAATGGATAAAGACTCTGGGTTTACTGCCAATATTGAGAATTCTATTTCCCATAATCCCAATAATTCAATTATGCAACTTTTACCTCCTAAGTGAAAGGCACTAATTAGGCATTGGAGATATAATGGTTTACCATCATATAACACAGGATTCAACTTCCTTTAATTCCTTAGGTACTATGTATTTTTCCCCAGTAATCTACATAGTTCTGGAACTCAAGTTTCTGGTATGCCTTAGATGCCAATTGATTACAAATTATTATGCAGAATGTAAATATGGTAGTCATTTTTAGGTTTTCTTATTTTTTAAATTTTAATTCCGCGTCTAGGACTCCCTATTGTAGAGATTAAAATTAACATGCAAAATGCTAAATATATTTATAATTTTTATTAATAATAAACTAACAAAAATACTAGCTAAAAGGTACTAACCCTCAGGCTCCCAAGAGCAAAAGAGAGCAAGAGGAAGGAGCTACAGAACTTATAAAACAATAATATGACCATGCACAGGAGAGATTAAAGGGAATTTTGGAAAATACTAATAGACTGATGGATGATGCAGTCCAAGGTTCAAAATCTCCATTTACACATTAATTAGCCCAATTTGAAAGTGCGGTAGTGACTAATGGTCTTGATGGGAAGAGAGACCTTGACCTACTTTGAATCTGACCTGGGTTAGTTTGTTCCTCTTTAGGCAGCCTAGTAGTAATGTTCTCTCTCAGGACCACTCAATTTTTTGTGTTACATTTGGTACAAACACACACTTGATTTAGCCCTGCTATAGCTCTAACAATCCACCAACATCAGCCCCACTGGTAGCAGGGATTATAGGTATGTACCACTCTCTTCTCCTAAAGCATCAGTCTGGCTCTGCTTAACACAAAGCTTTAGGATGGCTGTCATTCAGGAATGCTGCATATTTTAACTCTGAATCTCAGTGGAAAGTAGTCTTAGTGGAATTAAGGCCTATTCTTTCCCCTTTCTCTATGGGTCTTACTAAGCCAAGTCTTTTTGTTTCATTCTCTTCTTTTTTTCACATTAATAATTTGAGGGGAAAGGCAGAAGTGATCCATTTATCCCAGGATATTGAACAGATAATTTTATAAATAGCAATATCATAAAGCACCTCAGGGCTTCATACTGTAAGAGCAATATAAATAATCCAATATATAATCTATCCAGTTAATTTAAAAGGACAGTAAGTGGGACCAACATCTAATGATTTATTTTTATTTTTATGGTTGGATATGGTATGTGGGGAAAGTGTAAAGAGATAGGATTATAGTGATCCAGGATGCCATATTTGAGGTGATTGGTAGAGGCAAAAAGGATCATTAAAATGGTTGTTGTGGTTTTATTTATTTCACAAAATTAGTCTTTAGCTGCTACTAAGCCTCAGTGATAACACTAAGATATGGCCTAGACATATGTAGTATAGGACTCTGGTTGCACTGGCAATAATGTGTGAAAGTGATAAGCAAGAGAACAGAAAATCCTGGTGATTTTAACACCTAGATAAAAGAAATGCATAATACATACCCCATCTTTCTACTCACTGCATAATATTATATGCGAAGTTATATATTCCACTATGTCCTCAGTTGAGACTGAAACAATGAGTATTAACAAATGAAAGGCAACAGCATAGATGAACGTCATTCTTTGGGGGATAAAGCAAAAGATGCAGGCTTTCCTCATTATTAAAGCTTTGTTTGCATACTCTTTCAAGAAGGACTTGGGGAACAAATTTAGTCACCAGGCTGAGAAAATTAAAAAAAAATTAATCTTTAAATACCATTCTGTTGATAATCATTAATTTAGTCTTGATATACAAGAGAAAATGTAAATTCAATGAATTTAGATTTAATCTCTATAATCTCACACTAAAAAGAGAAGCCCAAGTTCAATGAGATAATAAAAAGCTAAATAATGGACAAGCAACAACAACAAAAATGTTAATGTATTGTTTCCATAGACCACTGAAGGAGAGGTTTAAGGGCTGCCATTTTTCTTATTTTCTAAAAGAGTCACTGTAGGACCTTGAAGAAGTCATTTCATGTTGTTTATCACCTTTATTCCTGTGCCTATAAGCAAAAACAGGGGAAAACCAAACAAAACAAAATAACAGGACAAAGAATGATTCAAGTAGTGTTTGTGGATCACACAGTGATTTATAATTAGCATATATGTGCATATATTTATGTAGTATGTATGTATGTATGTCAGTCTACCATTAGTATGTCTGTGGTAATCCAGAAAAGAGACACACACAATCTATAACTGTGGTGTACCACCTTTTACAGACTATGTTGTGGGTCCATCATTATTTTAGCTATTCTATGTCAACTGTCCCACCATCTGTTTTCTGTAAGTATGCTAAATATTGTCTAGCAGCTAAAAAATCAGGAAATCCACAGTCTGCACCAGATCAAAATCCAACTACAGAAATTCTCTAAACCCACAAGTGATAGAATGAAGAGGAAAGAATGTGCAGAGAGCATAAATAATAGCAACGTGCCTGCAGAGTTTATTTGGAAATGAAAGTGAATGGAAAGCAAGGGGCAAATCATCTCTTAAGTTCCTGACAGATAAGACTGAATGTATGTATATGTTACCTTTCTTCAGAGAAACTCAATGTGCTTTACACATCTAATTTAATTTGCTCTCGGAACAAGCATGAACTGCATATGTGAGCTTAGTGGGAATCTCTCTATTGTCAGACTAAAATGGTATCACAGAGACTTCAAGGAGCCAGTCCCCGGTGAAGGGATGAGACTCAAATGAAATGTGACTTGGCTGTTTTTCTTGAAATCAGGTAAATCATGGGTTTCTCATAACCACACCATATTTCTTTGAGTATAATGTTCAATTGATACATATGCCAACAAAGCCACTGCTTTTCCCTTTTTATATCAGGAAAATGCATCCCTTTGCCAAGAGTTTTCTTCTTTCTAGTTCTAGGATAATTGTTTCTAGTTTAGTATCATTGAAATAACTTAGGAATTTAGGCAAGTTTCATTTAGATGATTGGGATGTGAGAGATGGAAAGGGGTAAAGGATTTTAAAAGTGTAATGTTAAAAAAAATAGTATTAATTCAGTGCCTAAAGCTCAGCTTAGCTATGTAGTCCTTTTCTTGCTTCTGATATAAATGAAATAAAAATCAAGTTCTTTCCTTCCACTGAATCAATGGAGAGTATGAAGAAGGAATAGAGAAAACACTTTTATTAAGCTTGGATTTGAGCAGGTAATGTGGTTTAATAGAAAGAACACTGACTCTTCCACTACCTGTAGCTGTGGCCTTGGGCCAGTCACTTAACTTTCAAAGTATTCAAATTTCCTGTTGAATAAAACAAAGGGAGTTGATTAAGTGAGGTCTAAGGTTTCTCCTAGCTATGATATTTTATAATTCCTTGGTTCCAAGTATATATATATATATATATATGTATATATATATACACATACATATATACATATACATACATATATATGCATTCATTTATTTATTCATTTATTCATTCATTCATTAGTTCATTTATTTGTTTGTTTATTTTCTGGGAGCTACCCACCCAGACATGAAAATAGTAGTGATTAGATTTTTTTTCTGTAATGGTATTTATTTTAATGTTTTTCAAGGATAACTTTATCTTTGATATTCAGGATTAAGGATTGCCACTGTGATAGCATGGGCCAACAGTGGAACATAACATATAGATCAAGAAATGCAAGGGGCATTGGGGGCCATTTAATCTAAGTTCCCTCATTTTATAGATGAGGAAATTGAGGCACAAGGAATTTAAGTGACTTGCCCAAGGTCACACAGGTAATAATCAATAACTATCATATTCTACTTGCAATGATAAGTAAAAGAAGAAGATTCCTAGTATGATGGTTATTTGCCCTGTGGCATAAGGGGAAGTCTTAGACAATATTCTGGCCATGTATGGATACATATAGATGAGCTACAATCTGTGTCATTGAAGGGGAATAACCTCATTGATAAGATTATTGATCCATTGAAATATAGCAAAATTGAAGGATAAGTATGACACAAACTTAAAGATTGGGAGCAAATAATTAAGAAAAAATTCCAGTTTTCATTATTTGAAAATAATAGTTATAATAGATAAAGTACTGATATAGTACTTCAATGTTTATGAAGAGCTTTACATATGTTTTTTCATTTGATCCCCACTATAAATCCATAAAGCAGTAAGTTAGCCAATATGTATTTATTAACAAAGCCTACTATGTGTCAGGAATTGTGCAAAATATTGGGGATAACAAAATAAAAAGAGTCAAAAGACAGTATTTGCCTTCAAGAAACTCATAGTCCATAGCAAATGCTATCATTATCCTCTTTTACAAAGACACTTAGACAGAATGAGGTTAAATGTTTTGTCCAGGGACCATAGCTAGTAGGACTTTGAAGAGGGGTTTGAACTCATGACTTCCTTACTCCAGGTCCAGCAACTTACCCACTCCTGTATCTAAACTTTTAGTTTAAATTCCACAATCAAAAACAACCTATTAACCTTCCTTTTGATTGGACTAAAAATATAAAGGCAGAATTGGAGAGAATTCAATGGAATTTGAAAACATTCAGCAGGTTTACTCTGATGAGAGTCATTGCTTCAAACCAATAATGAAAGCTGACAGAAACAAAGCAAGGATTATTGGTGGAAAATGTGCCATCAGCTGTAAAGTATTCAAGTAAACTATGAATTATCCAGTCTAGGGAAACAGAATTCAGGAGGGAGAAAGAGTATGGAAAAAATAAATTCAAACATACTTTATATGAAGAGGACAAATCATTTGACCTTTCAAGCTTTTACCACTTTGATGCAAATGAGTGACCAGATGATTGTCACCTGCTGAAAGATGATTTGCTTAGAAGCTCTCTTGCTGCTGTTCCTCTACATTACTCTTGCCAAATTATTATTATTATTTACTGTTTAAGGCAGAGAATGTATGTGCTGCACCAGTGCTAGAAAAATAACAGGTTCCTGCTCAAGAAGGTTTTCAGTTAAGAGAACTGAACAAGTACAGATGTTGCACATTACACAAGGAGAATGCTGACAGCTCTCCAGAGTTTAAATATTTAATGAAAGTGGGAAGCTTTTTAAGAAACTTTTTTCAAGGGGGTGGTGGTGATGGAATCATAGCAGGGGAAAAATAAAATAGGTGATTGTTTAAATTTTTACTGAATATCCAAGAAGTATTATAGAATTATGGCTCCTGTTCATTATTTTTCCAAAATGTCTAAGGTCAAGGTTCCTTCCAGTTCTTGAGATATGAGCCTAAATGAGAGGGTGGCCCATATACGAAAAGATTAAGAAAAAAGATATTTGAAAAAAATGTACACAATTGTCTAAAGAAAACTTGAAAAAAGGAACATTGGGAATTATGCTAATTTTTTGGGAAAAAAAAAACCTAAAGTTACCAGGATGTTCTGTTTGTGTTAATTACATTACTATGAGGCAAGTCTTATTGCTTATAGTTGGAAAGTCTGTATCATGGAAAGTTTGGACTAACTTCCAGAAAGTAACAAAATAAGTCATTAGTAAAAGCAATGACTTTTTTTTATAAACTCAAAACTTTCTTCTTAAAATGTTAGGGAATATTTTACCTTGCCCTATCTGTTTTAGTTTTGATATATGTAATAATTATTTGGGGAAATGTAACTTTTGGCATATACAACTTACATGGCATGAAAAATAAATTATGGACAGTGATCAGATTGATCATAAAATTCTAGAATATCCAATTGTGATTGTGATTTCTTCCTATGAAGAGTATCTACTGCGTGTTCCAGTCTTCCATGTCACTGGCATCTGTGGAGTCATGAATTCAGCCAAATACTTGGGATCACCACTCTCGCTACTCTCTGACTCTTTTCACTTCTCTGAAACTGTTTCCTAGAATAGTAAATAATTAGTAACAATATCTATATACTCTATCTCTCAGGGTTATGGACAATTCAATTGAGACAATTTATTTGACAATGCTTTGTAAATTTCAAATTGTAATTAAATTGTCATTTATTCATAAAACAAAACAAAGAAAAATCCCACCAGAACCTAGCCTGCTCAGAACTAGTCTGGCTCATGTATATGTTTAATTTTGATTTTATATTTGGGATGAATTTATTGCTACCCAGTTTATACTGCAGGAAAAGCAAATGAATGTATTTCTCCTTTTTCTTGCTCCTCCAAAATAATACAAATTACTTATTTACTTTTTCTAAAAGTTTTAATACTATGCATCTAAGGGATGATAGATAAGGAGTTAAGAATAACAAATTAAAAAGAGTTCCAAAGCTTATGAGAATCTTCAGTGAATTCCAATCTTCCCTCTTGACTTACCTTCTTCTTTCACTTCTTGTCTTCAGATGTTCTCTCTCTGGTAGCTCTAGGAGGTAGATCTCATTGTGATTGTAGTTGGATGTCTCAGTACTTTAGAATATGCCTTCCCTAACATTTAGCCCTGGGAATGGGTAGACAAAATATCTAATAGGTTCATTTCTATTACTATGAATTTTCGCTTGGGTTTGAAACCCTCAACACTAATTGAGTGCTTCTATTCCCTTTGACATTTTGATTACCATGGTCCTAGGAAAGCAGTATCTAAAGTTAACAGTATAGATTCATAGAGAATTCTTTAATCAACTTAGATTTTAAAAAGATATATATGGATGATGAAAGTAAAGATGTAGAATAGACAGAATTGCTAGACTAATAGATTAGGGAATCTTGTAGATATAGTTCACGTAGATTTTATTGGACCATTTGACTCTCTTGTGCTATTCTTTTGGACAAGTTGGAAGAAAGGTGAACTAGACAGTACTATAGTTAAATACATTTGGTACTGGTTGAATGAGTGGTTGTAAAAAGAAATCACTGATATTTCATTATCTACATTTATCCTAAGGAGGCTGCTAGTGGAATGTTTCAGGGATCTGAAACTGTTTGATCCTCTATTCTTTTGCAATTATTTGTCTATAGAATCTACTAGGAAAAGCATATGGAGACCTGACCTTGAAACTAGGACTACTGAGGTTCCTGGTTTATTGCTGGAAAATACTGGCTCTATGACCAGAGGTAAGTCTCAGTGATCCAGTCAACTCTCTACATGTAATTGGAAAATAAAAAAAGGAATAGACCTTGAAAAGAAGATATATAGTCATTGAATTTGGAGGGTATAATTGATTTTCCTATAAGATTTCTCTTATATCTCTTCTGCAATAAATTTTGGCATATAAACAGCAAATATTTTCCTTAATTCTTAACATAAGTTCTGTAATATAAGATGTCTAAATGTTGTCCAAACAACTCACCCCACCACCACAACATGCACATGTTTCTTTGTTGCCTTTTCTCTCGTGACTAAATCAATTCTGCCATCTTCTTTTCTTCTTCAGTTAGAACCTATGAGTTAACCTTTCATTTAGCTGTAACATCCCTTTTGTCTTTTGGTTTAATTTATGAGCAAGATGTCATTCAAGATTGACAGGCTTCAGTTCCTTTAATAGTATGTCTACTTGGTCTTATATAAGGATGTTATATTTAAAGTGTTAATAGCTAAGTTAACACTAATGTAGTCTAAAGTTGCTGTGGTTTTGAGTACTGTTTCATCTCTTTTATACAATTCTGCCATTATCACTATTATTTTCACCAGCTGCTTTGCTTGTTTTTGACTTTGCCACTATTATCATTATCATGTAACTTCCATCCACCCCAGAATACAGTAATCATCAAGAAACTCATAATGGAAATTGTTTATATTTTGATACTTACTCATCAGTAGTCTCAAGTTGATTCTGCTCCTCTGATTGGAGAGTGTAGTAAAAAAAATTCCTCCTATAGGCTCCCTTGTATAGAAGGTTTCAGAAATCCAATTATCATTTCTTTTGCCAATAGCTTCTCTGATTGGTTTCAACTCCATCTATAGCTTCATTCTCCCAGGTGCCACCAGGTGGTACAACCTCTACAATTGTTAGCTTATATATATATATATATATATATATATATATATATATATATATATATATATATATATATATTCTTCCATCAGANTTCTTTGTATGAATAAAGATCTATCTCCTTTGTGATAAAGTAATGATGGAGGACTTGAAGTCTTTAGACACTCAAGTCCACCTCCTCTTTTGAAATATCTACCAATGGGAACTGTAGGGGAGGTCCTAGGTCCTGTGGTTGAGCTATTGGGTCAATAAAAGAAGAGGATATAATTCCCTTTATGAGCAAGAGACAGGACTCATTTTCTCTCTTTTTCTAGGAAGGAGGCTGGTTAAAAGGATCCATTCTTTGTTAAGGGGATTTGTATCCCCCATTAATGAAAAATTTTTCTTAGAAAAATGGCTCATATTCTTTATTCTTAATAGCTGAATACTAATTATATATATATGTATATATATGTATATATAAATATGTGTACTTATATGTGTAAATTGTATGAATGTGAGCATATGTGTATTTTTTACAATTTAAAAACAATCATTAAAATTAATTTAATTTTTTTCTTTTTATAACATTGTTATTTTAATATATTATTTTGGCTGTGTTTATTTCTTTATCGGTGTATATATCTTCCAAATCATTTGTTTTTATTTAGCATATTGGTTTGTCATCCTCTACCATGATGGACACTCTCTTTTTCCTTCTTGTGGTGAGCTTATTCTATTCACTTCCAGGGTCCATTATCTCTGTTAGGCATGGTTCCTTTATTAATGCTATTGGGTCTGTTACTCTCCATAACTCAACTCCTCATAGCCAGATCTAACATTTTCTTGAATCATAAAACTTATCATTGTGCTTTAACTGATTGGGTCAGCTCTGTGTCTTGTTTTACCCTCAACTTCATGAAGTCCTGCTAATATTGACTATTATGAGCTATTCCATGTTGAAGAAGTTCTTGGGGAAAGGCTAGCTAGATAATGGTCCTATCACCAAGTGGCCAGCTCTCCTGCCAAGTATGTTGGCCAGTGGGAAGGATAAAAGGGAGTAATCCTCCCTTCCTGCAAGAGAAAAAACAATAGTTTCCTATAGAAGACTAGGCTCTTCTTTCAGTTGTCTTTTTTGTGACACACAGAGTTCATCCTCATTAAAGTTATCTGCTGCCTCAACTACTCACTAGAGTATCTTCTTTTTAAAAGGTGCATTGGGGTCTTGGTCTACTTTTACCAGCCAATGGTTTTCTTCCCTTGAATTCCATCAAGCTTGACCAAAGAACTTCAAGCCTTCAAAATAATGGCTAGCATTTACATAGAGCTTCCAAAGTGTAATTCATATAACTTCTTTTGATTTTTATAACAATCCCATGAAGTAAGTGTTGTTATTATCCCTATTTTTCCAGGTAAGGAACTTGAGGCTGAATGAAGTTAAATGACTTGCTTAGGCCTACACAGATGATAACTATCTAATGTAGGACTGAATTCAGTCCTTCCTTATTCAAAGTCCCATACTTATACACCATGTACCACCCAAATGCTCAATAAAGAGATAGCAGAATGTAGACTCTTTTTTTGCACTTCATTTAAGACCTTAATACCTCCTTAATACCTCTGTTACTTGAATATTACTTTGGTAATTTTATGAAACAGACCCTGGGATTAATTGATCAGGGAAGTCCTGTTTATCTCTCCCCCTACTTCCTGCCCAAATACCAATGTACTAGAAAGTAAATGAATATTAAAAAATATTCAATTCATATTCTTTTCCTTATTATTCTTTTGAATTATTACATGGAATAAATTATGGACAATGTGAATAATATATGAGCCTATCTTAGAATTCAGTTACTTTGTTCTATAGCTTATGGAATATTCTCTTACGAATGTGTCTATTACAAGCAGTACATCAGCTTCAGTCTCATAATATTTAAAAGCATCAATCCAGAGAAACCTATTAGGACATAGTGCTTTTTAAAAATGGCCTGTGGCATCCCAACTTCATTTATATTGTATTAGCTACTTATTCAATAATAGGCTTTTTTAGGTTGTACTACTAATTTGAGCCCTGGGTTTGAAGTAATCTGACAGTAGTACCTCTCTAAGGATCAGAGGTAGTTTAACTCCTCATTGGTCTCCCTCTTCCATTTGTTCTATCATTGTTAAATTAACCTTATTAAAGCATAATTTTGATCATATCACTCTAAGCTCAAAATCCTCTGCTGGCTCCCTATTCACTCTATAGTGTATATAAACCACAACCCAAATACCTTTACCAGTCGATAAAACCCATTTATTCTGTCCCACATCATTAGAAAAGGGATAGTCACAGAGAACAGTGTCATTATGGCCTGGAACTATGTAGCCTACAGGTTCAGAGCTCAGGGGAAAGTGGTTATAATAAGAGATCATTTATCAATGATTTTCTTCTCCTATCTTACCTGGATATCAGGGACTAGATCTTAGACTAAGCTGTGATTCTCTCTGAGTGCAGTTAGGTTGGAATCTACCTAGGAGAAATCAGAATCCTCCAAAAATTACTTATCATCAGTTCTGCTTCTAGGAAAGAGATTAAATTGTGTATAGGACTTGGGCAGATAAGAATCCCAAAATCACAGTGGCCAGGACGGGAACTGGGTTGATTCACATTTTATACAGCCAACTGGAGCTATGTTTTATTTTGTTTTCTAGTTGGCCCCATGAGTAGACATATTTCTCTTCTCTTTTCTTACTACGTAATTGTCTCTGGCTTACCATAAGAGCCAGCATTGATAGATATCCTTCCTGACTTGGCCTCAATCAACTTTTCTAACTATATCACCTACAAGTACTTTATGAGATCAATTCAACAAGTACTAATTACCTACTGTATTCTAGCTTCTAGAAATACATTCTTAGGTGGCACAGAGAGTAAAAGGACTAAGCTTGGAGTTAAGAAGACCTGAGTTCAAAACTTGCTTTAGACACTTAACTGTGTGATTCTAGGCAAGGCCCTTAACATCTCTCTTAGCCCCAGTTTCCTTACTTGTTAAAGAGGAGGGATAATAAAACTTGCCTTACCAGGTGGTTGTGAGGTTCAAATGAGACAACATACATAGAAGGCTCTATAAAGGTTAAACTGCTACAAAAATATTAACAATTTTTATTAAGGCAGCTAGGTGGCACAGTGAATAAAATATGTATCCTAAAATCTGGAAGACTCATCTTCCTGAATTCAAATCTGGCCATAGACATTTACTTCCTGTATGACCCTGGGAAAGTTATTTAATCCTGTTTGCCTTGGTTTTCTCATTTGTAAAATGAGCTGGAGAAGGAAATGGCAAACCTCTCCACCATATTTGGCAAAAAAAAAAAAATTGGATCATGAAGAGCCAATCACAACTGAAATGACTGAACAATGACATTGTTATTAAACAAAGATAGCAGACTCTGCACTTAACAAATTTACAGTATCCTCTAATAGATTCAATATAATTTTGCTGGATCCAAAAGATCTGTAAGTGAATACAAGATAAAATGTGAGTCAATATCTTGAAGAGTAGTATTGTTCTTCTACATGTACTCTATAATCCTGCCAAACTGTACTTCTTTCTATTTTTCAAATGTGCTTGAGTTGTCCTCCATTCTCTCAATGATCCAACAACAGTGGCCTATCATTATTCCTTGAACCCAACACTATCTCCCATCTCCATGCCTATGCACTTGCTGTCCTCCATGCCTTGAATGCTTTGCCTTTCTCACCTATATCTCTTAGTTTCCCTAATTACCTTCAAGATACAGTTCGAATTTATCTTTCTGTAGGATGTCTTACTCTATCTCTCATCAGTGGCTAATACCTTCCCCTCTAAGATTATCTTCCATCTACTCACTATTTATTTTGAATGTATTTATTTACATGTTGTCTCCCCAGTTAGAACATGACTTACTTGAGAGCAAGAATTGTTTTTGTCTTTCTTTAAACCACCAAAACTTAGCACAATGCATGGCACACAAAGAGGTGCTTAATAATGCCTGTTGACTGAATAACTTTCCCAGCTCTATATTATTTATATTTTTCCTTTGGTCTGATATAATTTCCCCAGTTCTCCTTTGTCTTTCAAATTACTTACTGCCTAATCTTCAAGACTCCAGTAAAATATCACCTAATCCATGAAGAAATTGTTAGTCCTCTTTAATGCTATGCAATTTCTCTCTTCTCCCAAGTTACTTTACAAAAATGTGAGCCTTTCTTATGCTATTTACCAACCCAAAGGATAATGAAGAATAGCCAGAGCTAGGGTGAAACAAGGGACCTTCAGCACTTCATTGCCCTATAAGTTAATGGCTTCTTGATAGACCAGTAAGAACAGGCCTTGAGGACTTCTTCTGCCTCTCCCTCCTACCGTATTGCCCCATTTCATCTAGATTCTGTTCCTTGAACCCCTAATTCTGCCTGAGGTAACTATTTTCCCCTTCTCAGTGACTTACAAGCTTCTGTCCTACCATTAACCCCAAAGGTTCACTGTTTTTGTTTGTTTGTTTGTTTTGTCACTTGCTCTGCTGCTTTTCCCTCCGGAGTCCATAATTTAAGCAGAATCTGGAAGGAAGGCAAAGAAACTGAGGTGGAGGGGAGAGGGATAAAGTATTCTAGGTACACATCCAGTACAAAGGTAAGGGGGGCAACCAGTATCTTAGACTTTATGTTATCCTCCTTGTTTAGACATTGAGGTCCTAGAAATCCGGGACTTCCTAAGCTTTTCTATTTGTCTGCCCAGTTCTTAGCTCAGTATTTGACACATGGAAAGTACTAAACAAATATTTTATTAGTCTATTCCTCTTACCCTTGTATTCTCACCATCTCTATACATGACTTACCTTCCTTATAAGACTGGAAGCTTCTTGAAAGAAGTCCTTGTCTTATTAATTTTGTATTCTCTATATTGTGCCAGGCATACTATATATTTAATATAATTAATGTTTAATAAACATTCATTAGGACCTCATTTTATGAGAACTCGACACATGCGAATTCAGCTATATATGATTGGAATTTTTTTAAAGGCATGACAATTATGAAAAACAAAAGTTTTGATCACATGCAAGATCCTTGGCATTTTCCCAAGTCATGAAAAGTCTTATAGCAGTTCAACCAATCTGGCTCAATTTTGCTTTGAGAAGTATTACCATAAGCCACTACATTGTTTTGTGCCAGACATTAGGTCTTTTGTCCGACTTTACCTTAAGTTTCTCACTTGTGTTGTCCCCATAAGAGCAGTGCTTCTTTTTTTTTTTGTTTCATTAATGTTATTTATTTATTAATAATAGTCCCAATTATAATAATAGTAATCTTGGTAACTGATAAGTCTAAGAAAAGTTGTAATGTGCCTAGGTATGCTTATATAAGAAATATTTATTAAATAATGGGGTTTCCTATTATGTGTGATTTTCAATTTATGTGAAGGCTCTTGGAACATATTGTTTGCATACATACGGTCCTGTTGTATGCTAAATAAATGAGCAAAGGTATGACAGAGATCTAGAAAAGTCCAAATGGATGAGTGGCTGTTAAAAGTGATAGTAGTGAACTAGCTTTCTAGTTATACACTAGAGTACCATAGGCTTTTTTTTTTAAATTTAAACATTTGTTAATATTCATTTTTAACATGGTTACATGATTCATGCTTTTTGAAGAAAAGCTGACGTGCTGAATTTGGAGTCTGGGACCCTGAGTTTGAATCTCAACTTTGCTACTTACTGCCCACATGATCTCAGGCAATTCTCCCCAGTGGGCATGATTTTCTTAGCCTTCATCCAAAATCAGGGAATTTAATTAGATGGCTTCTTGGGTCTCTTTTATTTCTGAATCTATAATCTAAGATGGAGTTGTCTAGAAAAGGAGTCAGTCTAGAGTAGCCAAGTATGAAGATGCTGAGAGAGAGTAGAACAAAGTTCTGGAGTTTAAAAAACATGTGAAGACTGAAACAAAAAACACCAGTGCTTTTTTTAAAGAGCTTGAAACAATAGTGGGACTGTTGGCTCAGCATCTTGCTGCAAGCTGTCTGTTTTTAAGCATTACTCAACCATGCATGCAGGGTTGTACTCTTTAACAAGCCCTGGAATAAGCCACTGGCTTGGACAGAAGTGTTGCAAGGACTAACTCTCAAATGTCTGTAACACACCTTGATAAAAGATTATGTCCGATATTGTCATTATCCTAAGGTTAAACTCCCATGGAAATGTAACTACTGCTTTGACAGCAGTGAAATTAATTCATGTAGATAATTTTAGTGTAATTCTTAATCAATAAGGTATACCTCAGTCATTAATAACAAATAGTGAATGGGCGGTGACCAGTTTACCAGACTACTTGGAGACTTTGTATTGATAACAGAGTCTCTGGGGTAAATAAATGCACATGTATCTTGAAACCAATTCAAAAAGCATTTTTTCCCAATACACAAAGAGGAATGTGGGCTGAAATTGTAATGGAAAGGCCTTTAGAAAAGCAGGGTCATCCATTGTCATAATTTGTTTTTTACTTTCCGCTACAAAAGGTAACCAACCCATCTTAACAGGTCATCATATTTTTAGCCTTGTTTTAGATTTGTGCAGGTCTGCACTATGTGAGTTCCTTTACCAAGAAAAGTATTTATCGATTTTAACTTGAAGAGCCAACTACTTGGAGGCTCTTGGCTCTATCAACAAAACTGAACAATACACTGAAAAACATTAACCCTGAATCATTTTGTGGTACCTTCTAGAATCCTCCATTTATTAAGGATAGAAGGTAAATATACTCAGATATTTAAAGGATCTTTGATTCCATCAACCTATGGAACCCTCTCTCAGAGTGGGACCTGCACACCTCAGCTCCAAATACAAATGGCAACTCATGTGTGATATAAACTTTAAGTTTTAAGTTTAAGTTGCCAAGATATATGGAAATTGAGGAACTTGCAAATGGTTATCTAATTAGTAATTTTCTGAGATGAGAAATGCATCCAATCAAGATTTTTCTGATTCCAAAAACGAGTCTAGTCATTATTCTATGCTGTAATACTAGTGTAAAAATTATAATTATGAAGAAATTGAGGATTTCCACCACTTTTCTGAGATTTCCAGACTTGGAACTCAAGATTTATGTCATATTCACGTGAGTCTTACATATATTTAATGTCTCTTCTGATTAGCTTCACAAACCCATTTCACTAATGAATTTCTAATTTTTTCTTCTTTCCCTAATTGTGTTTTTCATTCTTTATAATATAAAGTCTAATGTATCCTATATGTTCTTGTTATTTTCCCCTTAATTTATAATAACATATTTGATATTTTTCCCCTAGTATATAAAGTTGTTTTAGAAAGACCATTATTTGCCTCTGAAGAATATTGGCCAAGAAACCTTAATAAAAGTCCCATAAATTATTAGTATTCCTGAGAAACTCTCAATAAACATAGGTTTCAGGAGGCAACTAAATGGCCAGGCCTCTAGATGGGAGTTCTTGGGTTCAAATCTTCTCTAAAATACTTCTTAGCTGTGTGACCCTGGGCAAGTCACTTAACACCCATTGGCTAGCCCTTATTTGTCTTCTGACTTGGAACCAATATGCAGTATTGATTCTAAGATGAAGGTAAAGGTTTTTTGTTTTTGTTTTTGTTTTTGTTTGTTTTTGTTTTTTTTAAAGAGCATTGGTTTTAGAGCAGGGATAAGTCTGCATAGATAGAGAGATTTCCTCTTAGGAATCTCTCATCACTAATGAAATCAGAAGTCCAATAAAACAAATCATGTCCTGTTCAGGTACTCTTAAACTCTCAAAATATTTTTATAATGACATTTTGAAAGATTCTGCTGGTACTGACTGCCATTCAGAAATCCTATTTATTACCTAGTAAAGGGAATAAGTGTGTGTGCATAAAGCTCTAAGAGGTGTCTCCTGTTAGTTGACTATATTGACTGCACCTGAATTTAAATGTTTATTTCGTGAAATACTATGGATTGATACCAAATAAAAAATAATGAGCAATTTTGGTTCTAGTATATCTAAAAGAACGCTGAGAAAATGAAATCTCCACTTCATATAATAAACCTTATGCATGAAGTTAGGTTCCCAAAGACTAGGAAATACTAATTTGAAATCTATTCTCTCCTCTCCTTTTGCATGTGAAGATTTTTCTTATCCTGTTGAATGTATTAAGAAAGGCAGTATGCTTAGAAGATGAACAGCTGACCCCGAAGTCAATAAGGTCGAAGTTTAAGTTCAATCCCTGAAACATATTAGTTGAATGACTCTGGTCAAATCATTTACATTCTCAAAGTTCTACTCTAAGCTTGAAGGTGGCAGAGAAGATGGTAACCTGAATTGGGAGACAAAGTTTCCTTATCTGAAATTTCCTTCTATCACTGAAATCCTATGTCTATTTCCTTTCTTTAAATATATGTAATATTTTGTATTATATTATTGTAATATATTATGAAAATATATATAATATTGTGATATATATATGTATAGATATATACTACTCTTTTCTTCTCTAGACTAGTTGAACAATGATGGCTATTATGAGAACTCTTGAAAAGTTTTCACAAGTTGATACATATATATATATATGTATGCATATATATTTAAATTATCGTTTTCTCTCCTAGAGATATAACTGATTTTAACAATTTGGCAATATAGTAGCCTCTACTCTTCTGAATATGCATCCTGGTCTGGAGATGACCCTGGCATCTTCAAGGCTGGGCCAAAAAAAGCATAAAAAATCATACCTGAAAAAGCTTCAAGTACAAATCCTAGGGATAGGCTTGGTTATGTCTATCATCTATGGAGAAATTTATCTAAATCAGTAAGGCTTAGAAACAGATATCTAATCAACAAGTGAAGCATGTTTTTTTTTTTGTTTTTTTTTTGGCCAGAGCAGCTAACAACGATTGTCTACAAAAATGCAAAGATGGAGGCCATATGGATGAAATCATAGATTCTTGAAGTACTTTCAATATCTATACATTAAATTAATTAAGACAAATTGGAAAAAAATAAAGGTGATGAATAACTTGTATTGAGAGTAAATTTCTAGATGCATTAATGACTATATATTTTTAATGTCACTTATACCATATTTGGTCTTGTAACTGAAAATACTTTGGTTGTAGTAATGGTCTAAAGCAGTGATGGGCAAACTTTTTAAAGAGGGGGCCAAAGGAAAGGAAATGCTCATCTGTCAGTCTGTTTCAAAGGCAACTCTTTTGAAGTTTCATTGTATTGTATCCTACTCATTGTATTCATCAGATTAGGAATAATGTCCCATGGGTGGATAGAACATTTCAATGGGCTATAGTTTGCCCATCACTGGTCTAAAGTATATAAATATAGAGAAAAATTTTTCAGATTTTTCTTTTGGATTTTGAGGTTTAAAAAAAAACTATTAGCATCCATTGTAGATTATTCCCTTTTGAGTAGTTGATGGCAAAATAAAGAGGTCAATCACTTCTGTCACTTTCCATTATCACACAGTAGTGAAATAATCAGGAACATGCCACCTGTCTCCAGCCATCTGCCACCAGCAAATACTAAATTTACTCTTCACCTTCAGCCAGGTTGCTGTCAGGTATGTCCTAGTAATCTAGCTTAAACTCTAATCAATAAGAAATGGACAATAATGACAGTCATAACTATGACAAACTTGAATGACAACTCAAGGGTTTACATGTTTTGATAATGTTTCTGTCCTAAGTATATAGTTTTACATGTAATTTCATATGTATATAAAGTCAGAAATCAGGGGGTGGAAACAGTAAATTGGTCTTTTATAACACAGTGCCACACATTTTTAAAATTTAATTTTTTCTGAGTTATACATGCATTATGCAAAACATATTTCTATATTGTTAATTTTTATAAGTGAATATTATCTTACAAAACCCCAAAAGATATACCCAAATAAAAAAGTAAGAAATTAAAAGCTTTCATCTGTATTCCTGCTCTAACAGTTTTTTCTCTGGAGGTGGAAAACATTTCTTTTTTCCTAAGTCCTTTAGAATTTTCCTGGACCATTGTATTTCTGTTAGTAGCAAAGTCTAATACATCAGATCTTTCCACAATATTGTAGTTACTATGTACAATGTTTTGCTGGTTCTGCTTATTTCCTTTTGCATCAGTTCATGTAGGTCTCTTTCCAGCTCTTTCAGAAACCAAGCAGTTCATTATTCCTGACAGCACAATAGTATTCCATCACCAACATTTACCACACTTTATTCAGGCAGTCCCCAATTGAGGGACATCCTTTAATTTCCAATTCTTTGCCACTAGAAAAAGAGCAAATGCCACACATTTTATAACACTGTGTAGATAAAATAATCATAGAGTAATGGAACCAATAGCCCAATGAAACCCAAGAAATCTAGTTCACCTCCATCTTATGAGGAAACTGAAGATCTGAGAGATTAAGTAACTTTTCAAAGACTACATAGATATTTATTTACTGAAACTTGATAATTAATTTAAATTTGTTAATGGTTAGAAAAATTTACCACTGAATATTAGTAGTTTATGTCTCTAATCCAATTGAAACATATTACAAAAATGAAACATGTTCTATAGATCTATGTGTGAGAAGTAGCAAAGCAAATCCGTGGATAGAATCATGGGCCTGGAGTAAGGAAGGCCTAAATTAAAATCTGGTCTCAGACACTTAATATCTGTGTGAGACCCCTAAGTAAGCAATTTAACTTCTGCCTGCCTCAGTTTTTTCACCTGTAAAATGGGAATAAAAATATACCTTCTCCTAGAGTTGTTGTGAGGATCAAATGGAAAAATATTTATAAATTTCTTAACTCCTTCCCTGACTACAAGGTTAAATTTTCCTCCTGGTAATATGTCATTTTGCTGCTGGTTCTGTCTTCTAGAGCAAAAAGAACAAGACAATTCTTTCCTTTACATGATATCATCTTTCAATTCTTGAACACAGCTATCATCCCTTTGTCCTCCCATGGGGTTTCCTTTCTCCAAATTAAACATGCTTACTTTCTTGAAATAATCTTCATAGTCTATAACCTGACTCCATGACTTTTTATTGGCTGTCCCTCATACTTGGAATGTTTTTCCTTGTTACTTGTATTTCTTCCAATCAGATCCCTGGCCTTCATCAACATGAGCCCAAATCCTATCTTTTGCAAAAGATTCCCCCAACCTCCATCTGACAGTTCAGCTCCCTATCCACAGCAAGTATCATGAGTTTCTTTCTTATGTGTGTATGTATACATATATATATATATATATATATATTTATATATAAATTAATTTTTTAAATTATTTGTATATCATCTCCTCTGTTTTCTTTGAATGAGATATCAAGGGCAGGAACAGTGCTTTTGCCTTCTTTGGTACTAATACAATGCCTGGAGCACTTAACACATGCTTAAAAAATGCTTATTCACTGACTGACCTATGGATGGTAAAAAACTCTGAGAAGAAAATTAAAGAAGTTAAAAAACATAGAGACCAACATGTAATTGTAATTGATTCCATGGTTTTATGCTTCTTTCGCCTCCATTTTGACCATGATGGTCATATTTAATTCCTGCAGTCAACATGATTTTTCTCCTTTATTCTTCCTTTAAAGCTTGTAACAATTCGTACTAAAAAAAATAGATTGTTTCTTCCTGGAGGGACTCACAGTAAGGTATATAATTCCAACTTGTTTCTTGCAAATTGATATTAACATTCACTTGAAAAAGATATATACCTGCTTCACTCCCTGCTTCCTAGGAAAAATATATTCCCTCTTAAATCACAATTGTAAAGTTGAGAAGTTGTACATATGCATATATATCTGTATATATACACATGCATATATAGTAACATATATGTGCATAAATTTACACATACTCGTGCATATTTTAAATTCTAAGAATTTCAAATTCTGGATTATATTTCCTCTTAATAGGGAAAATTATACTAGTTCTTTCTAACTTCATAGCAATATTGTGAGGAAGGATGAAAAACTAGAAACAGAATTGTTTTAATTTCTAAGAGAAATGGTAACAGCAATAACAATAAAAACTTAAGGTGTTACTTAACTTATTTCTTTCAACCTCATGTCAGAAGGCAACCCTTAATATGTTTTATGCATTCTTTCTACAAACATGTGTAGAGTACCTATTGTCATTTACTCATTGAATCGTTTTTTGTAGTATTCATGTGTTATCTGCAGAAACAGAAATTCTTAGAGTTGGAAGGAATCTTAAAGGTCACCTATTCCAACTTCCCACCTATGTAGGCATCTCTTCTACAACCTCCTTGACAGATGGCCATCCCACCTCTGCTTCACATTTTAGATAAAACTTCTAATACATGAAACGTGAATGAAATGGGAGATCCAAGATTCTGTCAACAGAGACTAATGTGTAAGGGGAAGAAGGCTCAAGGTAAAACTACTTTTGTGGTGAGGACACTAAGGACTTGGAGACAACTCCTCAGCAAGTGAAATAGTTGAACAGAAAAACAAACAATATGATGTCTAGGCGTTTGATTCTTAGAATAAATAAAAATGATTTTCAAAGATAAAGGGAGAGTATCTCACCTTGACCCTAACTGACCATAGGGTCAGTATATTGTGAAACCTATATTCTTTAAATCAAAAAAAGAAAATGATATTTTATTATAAAAGAAAGTAGTAAAATGACAATCACAATCTTTTAATATTCTGAATTCATGAAAAGAACTTAATTCTTAAAAGTGTGAATTAAATGACCTATTGGTTGTCTAAACATATTTCCTTTGCTGTGAAGAAATGAACTTGTCTTTTTCTCAGATATTTTTGGTACACATAGTATCCAGACTGTATTTTGATTTGACTAGCTATAAAGTAGTAGACATATTAATGTTTCTCAAAAACCAGACATATTCAAAGATAATTTTCTTCTTTTAAGACTTTTCTGAAATTCTTCAGGACTTTGTTTTCAAAATTCAATTTACTCAAATGATATTATTGCTGCTAGTTGTTTAAGTCATATTTTATTTGTAGAAACTATGATTAAGAACATAAACATCTGTAACCACTTTGGCATTTCTTTAAAATGTTAATAATTTCCTTTATGTACTCAGAGCAAGTGACCATCCTTGATTGCTTTAATCAGCTAAATTGTTTAAAGTCGTGATCTTATATGTGTTATGCTAATTGTGTTTATACTGGAGTATAAAAACCACAATTTTCTTTCACAAATTTAAAAATGGACATAGGAAATATGCTCAAATATTTAAGTAAAAACTAGGTGTTTGTGTGTTTTTATGTGCAGTTATATTCTTTTTATATAAAACATTTCTTCCCCACAAATCAAGCATCTAAATGTTTGGAACTGAGTATTGGAATAAGTATTATTTGCGGGGGGATTAAAGTTTAGTTGTAGTATACGTAATAACAAAAGTTTGTTCCTTAAACTTCAGTACTTTGATGGATTCATGATCTCATTGCTAAGAATAGTTTCTCCCTTACTGTTAGAGGCCACAACCCCTCCATGTCTTCCTCTCTTGCACTATTTTTTCTCTATTTCTTTCTGTAAATCTTCTATAAAGGATTTACTCAATGCTGATGATTGTTGGCTATATAGATCATTATAGTTCTATTTACTTTTTATCTTGAGCCCAGGCTATATTATTTCCTTTATTGCTTCAAAGGAAAATTTTCAACCTTTGTTACAGACACAAAGGGGAGTCAGTAAGTAAATTTTTACTTCTTGTGGATGTTATTTACTTTTAATTTTGGCACTATACTTATCCTTATTTGTATGTATTGATCATAGGTTCTGCAATATAAGCTGGTGATAATTTTTGCTCATTTTTCTTAAATAAAGTATTTCAAAGATAGGATTAAATTTGTCTTGGTCACTGACTCCTCTCCAAATAGCTCTTTACTCTGTTCATCATTTATGTCCCAAATTGGAACTTTTAAGGTCTCTCAAGAAAGATAATATAATAATGCATTATTCTGGAAGGGGGATTTCTTGAGAATTGAAAACTACATTTGAAATTCAATTTTATTGTTTTTTTTAATTACTACTTTTTGAAGGGGAAAATGATAAGAAGTGAAAGCACTTTATAGTTACCCTGAAAGTGTAAAATCCTGTTATTTTTAGAATTGTATTGCTTTTGAAAAGAAATATATTCACTCTTGGGCTGTTTGTCTTATAATCCAATTAAATTGATGCACTTTAAGTACTCTCAGTTCCCTAAACCTGAAAAGCCATCATTTAACACTGCTGCCTCTTTCAGCTAGTTAGCTCTATTTAAAAAAAATATTATTTCCCTTTGTTGTTTCCATTTCCCTATCCATCTGCCCTCTCCATGATTGTTAGTATTATCTAACTTTTTTCTCACCACTTGCACTGTTAAAAACTGGTTTTAATCAGACCTAAGAATCTTGCTTGATCTCTCTTTGCCCTTCCCATAAGCACTTCTCTTTTCTCTCAACCTGTTGTTCTTATACTAGTACTTTTCTTTGTCCTATTACAATGTCTAGTTACTACTACTTCCACTACTACCTATGGGCTATTGTAGTTATTTATGGTTGAGGAAGAAGCCAAGTTCACTTTTGGGCAACCCCTTGAGGTCCTTATTCCACACAGAGTCCAGAGTGTCCTGGGGTAAAAGGACCACAGGTGGCTGACCAGCAGGAGACCAATAAATAACAAGCCCTCTTATTAAATGCTCCTGAACTAACCTATGTCTCTCCCTAAACCCTGTTACATTACTCCCTGGCCCTGACCCTGGCCCTGACTACGATTTCAGAGAGGTTATACATCTGACCTGCTCTAGCAGGCCAGACCATAAGGACAGCCCCTTGAGGAACCCTGATCATCAGTGGTCCATACACAGATGGGTCAAACTTCATTGAAGAAGGGGAGAAAAAGGCAAGCTATTCAGTAGTGAATTTCAGTGACATCATAAAACTAACTAGCTCTCTCAGGACACATCAGCCTAAAAGACAGAACTTATAATTTACCATGACCTTAGAACTGGTGGAGGGGAAAAGGTTCAATGACTATAGATTTCAAATATGCATTTAATATTCTACATGCCTATTCCATTTGGAAGGGGAAAGAGAGGGTTCCTAACTGCAAAGGATTCACCTTGAAACATGGGCCCAAGGTTATGCAGGTCTTAGAGATAGTCTCCAAGTGACTGGAGGTGCCAGTCTATATTCCAAAAAGCATCAAAGGGGGGAATTAGAGGAAACTCAGGGTAACAGAAAAGTCGGCTACAAAACAGGCAGCCAGGGGCATTAATGTCCTGGCCCTGCTCTGGCTCCTGTCCTCTAGCATTAAGGTATTAAGTCCTAAATATATTGACAAAGAGCAGGAGATGATAGAAGGTTTTATTGAAAAGGAAGTAAGTTCTGGCTCCAGTCCCCTAAAAAGACAACTCCTTATTCCTGGGGTCCTCCAATGGAAATTGGTAATGGAGCTGCACCAGGCCACTCATCTATACTGATAGGCCTTTACTAGTTTCATTAAATCCTTGTTCATGGGGAGAAAGCATGTAGACACCATCAAATAGATGTGTATAAGCTCTGTGGTCTGCACACAAGTTAATCCAGAAGGGGGGTTAAGAATAACATTCCTTCAGAACCAGTCCAGAGAAGGAGGACCATCACTAAAATTTGCTAAGAAGCAAGGATAGATTGGGTGCAGCCACTCCCCATCAGGTTATTGAGGGTTTATATAGACCCTAAGACTGGATTGGAACTTTGTCCTTTATAATAGGCCTTTTCTTTATTCCCTTGCAGACCCCAAAACTAATGCCCTCACTAGTTTTGTCCAACAGGTTGAGGTCAGTCACAAGGCCCTGAACAGTTACTCTGACCAGCCCAATCCCAAATCAGACCTTGAGGATGAGAGTATGATAGCTTTGAAAGCTGAACAGGGAGATTTAGTCTGCCAGAAGATCTAGAGAACCTAGAGGTCTACCAACCAACTCTAATCCCAATGGAAGAGACCCTTTCTAGCCATCCTTGCCACTCCAATAGCTATGAACCTGGAGGACAAGCCCTCATGGACATATATGTCCTTGATCAAACTTTTTTCTCCCACAAATTCTCCTGTAGAACCCCAATATTACTGTGAGCTATTAGAAGACCTGTGGGTATTCTTCAGGAGACAGAAGTCTGATGTCTCAGGTGGTAAGTAGTGAGGAGTCCTGAATTGCCCTTTACTTCTAGAATTTATACTTCTCTTTTCTTACATCCTCCAGAGGTTCAATCATTTTCTCTATTCACATCTCTATCAACCTTGAGTATGCTAGGAATGATGGCTTTAGTCCCCATTTGACAGTCATCTCCATATTTTTAACTTTAATAGGTCTTAGCACTTCACTTCCTTGCCAGCCTTATCTGCCCATTGCAGAACAAACTGCCAAACTTCTTAATCTGCCTTCCAGCTGACTATGATTGGGGGAAGAATCTGATCTTATCATCCCTGTTTATCTTCTGACATGGGGATCCACAGTGGCACTAATTATATATCCAATCTGTTATTTTTCCAGTTCCTCTGGGGCTCCTTCACTTTAAGAGGTTCTCAGCAAATAGTGCTCCTATATTTTTCACCTTTCTGTGACCCTCCAATTTCCACCTCAGGGGAGGAGTGGCACACTCATCTGGTGGCCTTGAAAAAGGCAAAGAAAGCACCCAGCAACACTCCTGTTTCTGGGGATTTTTCAATGGCCACCCCAGTGCCCTGCATCTCATAAATACCTTAACAGATGGCAAATACTGCCATAAACTCTTTCTCTCCTTTGGGAATGAAATGGACAAAATGGTTTGGGATAGCTGGTGAGGGTACCTCTAGACATCAGACTCCACCAGTAACCCCTGCCCTAACACCACCATGGCATTCTTATTGTCTCAGTCATATATTTCTACCAATCTTACCAGATCACAGTAGTCTGTCTCCTCTATGTCTGCCCTGGGGACACTGTCTACTTTAATGTCTCATTTCCCAACTCCACTGGACTTTTCTTTCTCTGTGGGAATAACCTCTATCAATGACTACCATGACTCCCCACTTCCACCAGGTTCTCTGGACCCTTTTCTATGCTGTTCCCTGCATTATCATCCTGGAAAGATCTTACTCTGTCCACTTCATGACTAGGGAACTACTCCAGATGGAACATTGCCTTGCAAAGTGGGCTTTGCCTGGGTTAACTCTCCTAACATTCCTGACTATGGTGAACAGAGCAGCAACAGGGATCAGGGGAATAGTGAAGCATGAACATCTCATTGACTGACTCCTTAGCTGCCATAATTTCTTGGCAGCCATGGTACCGCAAAATAGCCATGCTTTAGACATTTTTACTTGAAGCACAAGGGGGAACCTGCTTGGATTTGGGGGAAGAGTCCTGCTTCTACATAAATTGGTCAGGGAAGATTCAACCCATAATCACTGAGGTGGGAAAGAATAAAAGATCTGTGCAGAGCAGAGCAGGATAGATCTCACACCTCCACTTGGAGGACCTGGCTGATTTCCCTTCTCACTCCTCTTGTTATCCCCATGATTGTCATAATTACCTGCCTCATTTTCAGTCCTCAGCTTCTAAATGCTTTGCTTCTTCCAAGATCTTTCAGCTATAGTTGACCATATCACTCAGTCCTGCCTTCAGACCCAATCTTCATCCTTTTGGATAGGACCTATCAGAATTTTCATCTGACCACATACAAGGATCTTTGACCCCTTTAACCCTTCCTCCCCTTGTCCTAAATAGGTACAGCTTTACCATTCTTCCCAGCTTGAAGCAAATAAAGTTGAAAGTGACCTCTTCCCCTCAAACCTTAAATATAAAGAAGAGGGAAAGATGGATATATGGGGTCAAGTCAGTCACTGGAAAAAGCTGAAAGTCAATGCAGGCTCAGACCCTAGTCCAACAGGAAGCAGAGGGTGACAGCAACAAGCTTTATCAATAAACAGGGAAAACCGAGTGCAGGCACAGTCCCTACTCCAGCAGTTACAAGGAAGCCCCAAACCACAGGCATGTGCCCAAAGAACACAAAGTGCCTGAAAGTGACTTTTCTGATATATATCATCCCAAAACACACCTCCTCCAGAGAAGGTACCTGCCCCCTCTCCACCCATTTTTCCAGGTTTTTACCAGCAGAATAGGCAGGATCTTTGGGGAAAGGATTGATTTCTCCAGATTCTGATATAAGCTCTCCTCCCCAAAGCCTCAGGGCCATTCCATCATCCCAAGCAGACCTAGGTATTGATCCCAGCTAATAAAGTTCCACTTCCCACCATGGACATACTGAGACTTCATTCTTGGAACAAACCGATCACTCTGACATCATCACTGTGCAACTGCAGCACTACTACTACTACTACTACTACTACTACTACTACTACTACTACTACTACTACTACTACTATCACCACCACCACCACCACCACCACCTAGCATTTACAGTTCTTTAAAGAAAAACACTTTACAGATATTTCGTTTTATCCTCACAACAACACAGGATGATATATACTATTATTCCTTCCATTTTCCAGTGAGGAAATGGAAGCAGATAGAAGTTAAGTGGCTTGCCCCAGGTAACACAACCAGACAGTATCTCAGCCTGAATCTCAGAAAAATATCTCAGATCATTTTTACTTCTGGGCTAGTATTATATCTATCTACCATGCTACCTACCTACCTACACTATTACAATTTTGAAATATTCACAGGTTTCTTTTCTCCTTTTTTCCTAATTTAAAAATATTTCTCTACTAGAAATTCTATCCTTCAGTGAATGGAGAAACAAAAAGAAGTGGAACTCAGATTAGCTGGTTCTGTTACTTATTAATACCTTTTACTATAAGATTTTGACTTAAACATGATTAAAACTTTGGACTTGTATAAGCTAGAGAAGATCATTTTATTTTAATGGCTCTTTTAGCTATAGTTGCCCCTTCCTCAATATGGTGTATAACCCCAAATCACTATATTAGAGTGACATCAAAGAGAACTCCATTATTTATGTTATGTATAGTTTTCATTGAATCATGCATACTTTATTGTCTGTTTCTCACTTGCCTGCAATGCAGAATAGCTAGCAGTCTGAAAATGGTCTCTGATATATATAGATGATGGGATTTCCAATGTAGTTTCTGTTTTTATTCTTTGTTGCCCTACTACTATCTAACTTTCCAATAGGCAAAATATTTTAGCTATAATAAAACCATGAATTTCCAAATTAGTAAAGACAAGGAAACAGAAAAGAAAACCCTTGAAAATGAAACAAAAATTGACTAATACATCTAATGATTTTTGACTCTTTCTCCTGAATTGCAAGATTTAAGTTCAACTAAAAACTACAAAGGAAAACATTAGCATTTATGGAGGAAAAACTAGTAAACTTAAAAAATGTCAGTAGCTTTTACTTGTCTTTTAAAAGAAGCAAAGCAACTTTGTGTTATGTTCTCTTTAAAAATATTTCTGCTTTATTTCCTAAAGTATATTCTCTTCTGAAAAACTACATAATTGAGTCTTAATTTACATCTAGACACCAACAATTCTTACTTAAATTGCTTTTATACACCCTAGTCTATTATTTTAATGCAGTTCAGTTTGCTACAAGGGAACTGGCTTAATTTTGAAACCAGGAGTATGAGCATCATTACATTATAATGGTTCCTGCTGCCTTGGGCAGAGGAGAATCTAAACTTAAATACTTTGAAGGAAAATTCTAAAGTTGAATATCTTCCTGTTCAATCTATTAATCTTCTTCCATGCTTTATCAAGAGATCTGCAAAGAGGAATGGAAACTACTCACTATTCAAATATCTCCTTTAGAGGTTGCTTATATCTAAGGAAAGAACACTTGAAATATGAAGATCACTGGAAGTTTATGACCCTCAAATTCAGTTTATAAATTCATGGGTTTAGAGCTATGAGACATTAGAAGCCAAACTCCCCATTTGAAGGCAGAACAAATAGGCCTAAGATGGTTGAATAACTGACCTGTGACATACAGGTGAGAATTGATATTTGAGTGTAGGTCCTCTGCTTGCAGAAGTCGTACTTTTTCTACTGTGTCATGTTTTCTTCCCCTTTAGTCATATGACTAAAAGATTTTAGAGTTTGAAGGGAATTAAAAAAACATCTGCTCCAATCCCTTCATTATACAGATGAGAAAACGGTGATCCTAAGAGTTGGGATTTGCACAATTTCTCTCCTTTCTGGAGCCCTAAATACCTTGAAGAGCACAGCACTATCAATATATGATGGTTAAACTCATCACTTCTAATCTCTTCACCATGCTGCCACCTCCATCAATGGCATCTCATCTTTGATTGGAGGTCTAGAGTATGAAATTCTAAAAAATGCCTTCTTTATAGAGGGCAGAAACTGGACTTTTCAACCCATTCCACTTTGTACCTGCTGTGAAAGTTGGTTTTAATTCCATGGAGCAAAATTCCCCGCTCTTGTTTTTCCCTATTCTCCCTCATCTGTTCCTGATTCCTTTTGTTAATTGTCTCTCCTGATGAGATTGTAAGCTCATGAGAAAGGTACTGTCTTCCTTTTTATCAATAAATATTCTCAGTACTTAGCATAGTAGTCCTACACACAATAGACACAATAATGTTTATTGGATTGAATTGAAAATTATTTTTTCTTCAAAATACATAATGTATATAGTAAACAAATAAACAGACAAAAACCTTTTTCTATAAGTTGCATTATTCTTCCGCCAGAGCTCAAACTGTTTCTATGATAGAAGGAATACTCCACATCCTTCATGAATCTTCCCTGTTTGGAGCATCATGGAACCTTAATCCATTTTCTATCTTTGTTATGCCAGTCAAAAGATGTGAAGATTAAAAAGTGACCTATGCCAGAGGGAAAACTAAATGACAGGAAAATGAATTTAATTAGTTAGAAGGTTTTGAATTTCATTTTTAAAAGCTATTTTGAAAAGGGACTCACTAAAGAAATCCAAGGATGGGGGAGATGTCAAAGATTTTATATGAATTGATATGTATATCCTAGAGGTGTGCTAATTTTCTCAGATCTGCAAAGAAGAGGCATCAAATTAGATTTTACTTTAGCCTCAAAGGTATTTTTCAGACTTACTTGAATTTGACAAATATGAATATATGGGTGTTTATATATATGTACACATATATATTTATTATATAGTATATATGTATAGATATACATACACTTAACATCCACTCAAGTTATATAAATATATATATATGCATTTGTATGTGTGTATGTATATATGTATATATATGCATATATATATATATATATATATATATATATAAAGTTTGAACTGCCATATTTTGCAATGTTAAGTGAGATCCTCAAAACTACAACATGAAGTCCACATGTGGCATGTATTACTCATTTTTTAGATAAGTAAACTAACACCTAGACATTAACTTGAAGACATCAAATGACAATAACTTGACAGAAATAAAAAATAAAACAGTCCTTTATAGAGCCAGAATTACATGAGACCTCAGTAATTAAACCTACGTTTTATCCATTTGAATAGAAAACTTTAAGATTTCTTTTGTGGATTCTTTTCCTTTCTCTTTTAAACAGGCATCGTCAGAACTATCCCATTTATTAGACTTAATGTCATGAACTTTACTATTTTTCTTAACAATCACCTTCAGTTTACCTTATTATCACTCAGTGTATTTTGGCCACAATGCAGAGAGCTACACAAGACTATTATAGTACAACAAATACAGGAGATGGTAATGGAATAACACTAGATGATTTAAACTGTATTCTTAGTCCTGAAAGAACTATTTGGCATATATCCATAATCCTAGGATAAGGCAGCTGCTAAGTAAATTTAAATTTAGCTCAACATAGAAATTAATGTCAGAAGGCCATTTCACTTGTTAATTGTGTCAGGAAAAAAATAGTATCTTCTCTAGTATATTCCTCATTACCAAAAGTAAAAAGCAAATTTGGGCAAAAAAACCCGGGGAGATCGTTCAAATGATTTTGTCTAGCTATGCTAATAAAAAAAATAACTTCAAAACCTTTATCAGTATATGTTTCTGGGTCTTAAGGAAACATTTCCAAATATATTTAATATATTCACCTCCCAAAATTATTTAGACCATCATTCCAAAGCATTCTTATACTTTTGAATATTCTTAAAATGTCCACTTAAAATGACTAAAATTAGTCATCAGTATTGTGAATTGAAGAAGAGTAAAGCCATGTACTAAACTGTATCAGGAAATGCTAATATTTACCTAAAATTTTCATCTAATCAGTTGTTACTGAATTATACTTTTTGGGCAACATATTTTCTAACTCTAAGCTGTATAATGATGGTTTTAGACTATAAAATGTGAATACAGCTCTAAAATTCTATGATTCCATAATTATATAATAATAGAGAAAAAAGCATAGCCTTAAAATAGTATTATGATTCAACAGAAGTCAGCAAACTATAAAGACTTCTACCTGTTTACTTAATTTTGCATTTTAACTTTTTTGAATGTGATAATTATTTTTCACTGGGGCATATAAAAAGAAATAGCAGACTAGATTTGGCACTTTGTTTCTTGTTTTTTCTGATTCCTGTTCTAGAGAATACCAGCAAATTATTTTTTAAATATATATTATTCCTTTATTAGAAAATTTGAAAAAAATTAATAGTCACTAATGATCAAAGTTCTCTGGTTGATTAATTCATTTCAAATAAATTAAATTAATGTTACAGGCAAAAAAAGAATATTTTATAATGAGGTCTTTTGTATGAGACAGTCAACTATTTTTCACTGTTAAGTTTATTGATATGTGGTATCAAATTTCCCCTTTGTCATTTGTTTGGGTTTTACAAATATTATATTAGAGCATGCTATCTTTAGACAGTGCCTTTGCTTTTGTTTCTGTCTGTATGAAGAATTTTGGAGCCCAATTTATCTATTATCCGAAAGGTCCATTAAAAAAAGATCTAGGTGGGCAGCTGGGTGGCTCAGTGGATTGAGAGTCAGGCCTAGAAATGGGAGGTCCTAGGCTCAAATCCAGCCTCAGACACTTCCCAGCTGTGTGACCCTGGGCAAGTCACTTGACCCCTATTGCCCACCCTTACCACTCTTCCACCTAGGAGCCAATACACAGAAGTTAAGGCTTAAAAAATAGATGTGGGCTTTTTGGGAGGAATTCTGGGAAGATGATGGCTTAGAAGCAGCAAGGCTCCAGACCTCTGTAAAGCCCTTCACCACCAATCAAGGACAAAGGGCTCTGAAGGAACAGAAAACCAAATCTGACAACAGAACAGAGCTGGGGTAGCCTTAAGCTAAACTCAACTTAAAAGGCATGTAGAAAAGAAGAGAAAAAAAGCCTGAATTCTTAGAACTGTCTGGTGGGAGGGGAAAGAAGGGAGGAAGATCTCAGATCCCCTCCTCCATCTAATATGCTGAGTCTCCAGCGGATCCTGGAATCTCTGGGTGGGCTAGCATACTAGTCCGAGGTAGTGCCTTGCTGGCACAGCTGTGCCAAACTCAAGGCTCTGATCACAGACAGCAGGGAGGCTATTGCGGGAGAAACCCAGAGAGGGTGAACATATCCTCCATCTTGTGCTATCCCCACCCTACCTTTCTCTTGAGGTATTGACCTGAGGGCACTTGGAGCTGTGCAGATTAACCCTGGCTTAATCCTATCAATACAGCAGACAAAAAGTCTTCAGAGGGCAGGGAAGCTCCAACACTCCTCCCACACAGACTACAGTGAAAGTAGCCAAATTCACTTCTTTAGCTTTTACCACCAGCTGGGGGGAATCTGGACTCAGGTCCCACTAACCTAATTAATCAACAAAACAGAGAAGAAGCCCTCCCAGGACTGAATAGCCCAAACCCACAGATAAAAAAAATGATCAGAGGACCAAGATTACAATCAATTACAAGGGAGAAAGAAGGAAATAAATGTGAGTAAACAATAGAAAAAGAAAAAGGGAAACCAAAACTGACAGTTTCTACCCAGAAATTGAACAAAAAGCAAATGGATCAGAAGAAGATACAGGAACATCAAGTGAAAACAAAGAAACTTCAGTAAAATGGACACAGGCTTTAGAAGAACTTAAAATTCTAATAACTAAGGAACTCAGAAAATAATCATCAGAGGCTGAGGACAATTAAGAAGAGGAAATATATGAACAAAAACACACAAAAAATAACATCTTAAAAGCCCAAATTGACCAGCTGCAAAATGAAGCAAGGAAAGTGAAAGATGATCTACAAAGAAAATCAAACCAGAAGGAAAAAGGATGACAAAAAAGCTATGGATGAAATTCCATCTTTAAAAATTAGAATTCAACTACTAGAAGCATATGACTTCACAAGGCAGCAAGAATATATAAAACAAAATAAAAAAATGAAAAATTTGAGGAAAATATGAAACACCTCATTGACACAACCACAGATCTGGAAAACAGATCTCAAAGAGACAATTTAAGAATTATTGGTCTACAGGAACATCATGACAAAAGAAAAAGATTAGACATCATCCTATAGGAAATAATACAAGAAAACTGTCCTGACATTCTCAAACAAGAGGGAAAAGTGGAAATTGAAAGAATCCACAGATCACCTCCTACATTTAAACCACAACTGACAACTTCCAGGAATATTATGGCCAAATTAAAAAACTGCTAGACCAAGGAAAAATATTACAAGCTGCTAAGAAGAATTCATTCAGATACCAGGGAACCACAGTTAGGATAACATGGGATCTGGCTGCATCTACATTGAAGGACCAGAAGGTATGGAATATAATATTAAGGAAAGCAAGAGAGCTGGGTCTACAACCAAGAATTAACTCTCCAGAAAAACTTATTATATTCTTGCAGGGGAAGGTATGGTATTCAACAAAAATGACATACAAGCATTTATAAAGAAAAAAAACGGATTTAAACAGAGTTTGCTGCCCAAACACAGAACTCAAGAGAATCACCATAAGGTAATTAAAAGGGGGGGGAGGGGAAGAAATCTTTTCTTTAAGGCACCCAATAAGTTCAATTGACATATATCCCTAAAAGAAAAGAAGACATTTGTAACTCTTAAAAATTATTATCAACAGGGTAGCTAGAAGAAGTATACTTAGAGGGAACAGGGACAAACTGTAAAAGATAAATATCAAGATATATGTGTGTGTGTGCATATATATATGTATATATATATATATATGAATATACATAAAACTAGAGGTAAAAAAGGAGATAAAATTAAGAGAAATGGGAAAATTGACAAAATGGAGTACATTTATATTTCATAAAGAAGCACATGGGGAGAACAGAGGAGAAAACCAATACAATGGAAGGGTTAAGAGGTTAGAGAAAGGAAATACTTAATTCTTAAGTGCATTGAAAATAACTTAAAGAGGGAAGAACAATCAGATCCACTGGGGCAGAGAATTTATTTGTGCCCTATAGAAAAGTAGAAGGATAACAAACATACTGGTGAGGTAGGAAGCAATACTAGAGAGGGAGAAGGTGGGGGTGGGGAGAGTAGCTTAAAAAGACCCTAAAGAACAATAAAAGGGAAATTAGAAGGGAGAGGGGATTAAGGGAAGTACAATAAGGGAAGGGATTAGGGGAACTGATTAAAAACAAAACATGGGTATAGAAGGAAATAGTGAAAGAAGAAAGGGCAGGGCAAGGAGAGGAAATCAAAATGTCTTGGAATACACAGTTGATAATTATGATTCTGAATGTGAATGGAATAAACTCACCCATAAAACTGAAGCAAAAAGCAGAGTGGATTAGAAACCAAAATTCTATCGTATGTTGTATACAAGAAACATACACTACAGAGGTAGATATACATAGAGTAAAAATAAAAGGTTGGAACAAAATCTATTGGGCTTCAACTGAGAAAAAGAAAGCAGGAGTTGCAATCATGATTTCGGACAAAACCAAAGTAAAATAGATCTGGTTAAAAGATATAGGGAAGGTAATTACATCCTGATAAAAGGCAGTTTAAACAATGAAGAAATATCAGTACTCAACATATATGCACAAAATGGTATAGCATCCAAATTTCTAAAGGAGAAGCTAGTGGAGCTCAAGGATGAAATAGATAGCAAAACTATACTAGTAGAAGACCCAATCCTTCCCCTATCAGATCTAGATAAATCAAACCAAAAAATAAATAAGAAAGAGATAAGAAAGGTGAATGAAATCCTAGAAAAATTACAGTTAATAGATATATTAAGAAATATGAAGAAAAATAAAAGGAATACACCTTCTTTTCAGCAGCACATGGAATATTCACAAAGATAGACCATATACTAGGGCATAGAAACATGGGAAACAAATGCAAAAAAGCTGAAATAAAAAATGCAGACTTATCAGATCATAATGTAATAAAAATAGTTATTTGCAAGGATACATGGAGAGGCAAACCAAAAACTAATTGGATATTAAATAATATGATTCTCCAAAATAAGTTAGTAAAAGAACAAATCATAGAAACAATTAGTAATTTCATTGAAGAGAATGTCAACAGTGAGACTACTTACCAAAACCTATGGGATGCAGCCAAAGCAGTATTATGGAAAAAAATTATATCATTGAGTGCATATATTAACAAATTAGGGAGAGCAGAGATTAATGAATTGAGCATACAACTTAAAAAAAACTAGAAACTAAAAAAATTAAAAATCTCCAGATGAAAACAAAATTAGAAATGCAAAAAATCAAAGGAGAAATTAATAACATTGAAAAAAAACGATTGAATTAATAAATAAGATTAGAAGCTGGTATTTTGAAAAAACAGATAAAATAGACAAAGTACTAGTAAATCTAATTACAAAAAAAGGAAAGAAGAAAACCAAATTAATAGTATCAAAGATGAAAAAAAAAGAGAGACCTCACATCTAATGAAGAAGAAATTAAGGCAATCATTAAAAACTATTTTGCTCAATTATATGGCAATAAATATAGCAATCTAGGTGATATGGATGAATTTTTCAAAAATATAAATTGCCTAGATTAAAAGCAGAAGAAACAGAACACTTAAATAATCCAATATCAGAAAAAGAAATTGAACAAGCCATCAAAGAACTCCCTAAGAAAAAGTCACCAGGTCCTAATGGATTCACAAGTGAATTCTATGAAACATTCAAAGAACAACTAATCCTAATACTATAAAAATTATTTGACATAATGAGCAAAGAAGGAGTTCTACCAAACTCCTTTCGTGACATAAATATGGTACTGATCCCAAAGCCAGGCAGACCAAAAACAGAGAAAGATAACTATAAACCAATCACCCTAATGAACATAGATGCCAAAATCTTAAATAGAATACTAGCAAAAAATAGTATACTCTTTATTATTAATGAATATGTATACATTAATTTTAAATCAAAATACTAGCTTGAAGGCTACAACAAAATATCACAAAAATAAAACATTGTAATCAAACAGGATTTATACCAGTAATGCAGGAATGGTTTAATATAAGGAGGGACTATCTCAATATAATCAATAATATCAATAACAAAAGTAATAAAAACCACAGTAGATGTAGAAAAAAGACTTTGACAAAAATACACATTGATTTTCATTAAAATCACTGGGAAGCATAAAATAAATAGTTTTTTAAAACATTTATTAATATTTATTTTTTAGAAAAGTTAACATGGTTACATAATTCATGCTCTTACTTTCCCCTTCCCACCCCCCAAGCTCCCCTCCCCCATGGCTAATGCATATTTCCACTGTTTTTAACATGTGTCATCGATCAAGACCTATTTCCAATTGTTGATAGTTGCATTGGTGAGGTAGTTTCGAGTCTACATCCCCAATCATATCCGCCTCAACCCATGTGTTCAAGTGGTTGTTTTTCTTCTTTTTCTACTCCTGAAGTTCTTCCTCTGAATGTGGGTAGCATTCTTTTCCATAAGTCCCTCAGAATTGTCCTGGGTCATTGCATTGCTGCTAGTACAGAAGTGCATTACATTCTATTTTACCACAGTGTATTGGTCTCTGTGTACAATGTTCTCCTGGCTCTGCTCCTTTTGCTCTGCATCAATTCCTGGAGGTCTTTCCAGTTCACATGGAATTCCTCCAGTTTATTATTCCTTTGAGCACAATAGTATTCCATCACCAGCATATACCAAAATTTGTTCAACCATTCCCCAATTGAAGGGCCTACCCTCATTTTCTGGTTTTTTGCCACCACAAAAAAAACGTGGTTATAAACATTTTCTTACAAGTCTGTTTATCTATGATCTCTTTGGGGTACAAACCCAACAATGGTATGGCTGGATCAAAGGGCAGACATTCTTTTATAGCCCTTTGAGCATAGTTCCAAATTGCCAGCCAGAATGTTTGGATCAGTTCACAACTCCACCAGTAGTGCATTAATGTCATAATTTTGCCACATCCCCTGTTATCATTTTAGCCAATCTGCTAGGTGTGAGGTGATACAATAATATGCTTATTGATACTTTTGATTTCTTTATCTGAAAATTTGTTTTGTTTTTTATTAAAATAATACAAAGCAAATACCTAAAAACATTATTATTATTGTACATTTTGTAATTTTTTCTAACTGTTGCTTGGTTTTAAAATCTTTCCAGATATCTGATGAGTATACTATCCTGTGTGCATCTAATTTATTTATAGTTTCCTCTTTATATTCAAGTCATTCACCCATTCTGAATTTATCCTGGTGTAGGATGTGAGATGTTGATCTAAACCTAATCTCTCCCATATTGTTTTCCAATAGGGACATGAATAGGCAATTTTCAGATGAATAAATCAAAAGTATCAATAAGCATATGAGAAAGTGTTCTAAATCTCTAATAATTAGAGAAATGCAAATCAAAACAACTTTGAGGTATCACCTCACACCTAGCAGATTGGCTAAAATGATAGCAGGGGAGAATAATGAATGTTGCAGGGGATGTGGCAAAATTGGGACATTTATGCACTGCTGGTGGAATTGTGAACTGATCCAATCATTCTGTGGTTTTTATTTTTAGGAAAGGTCCTTCTATGCCTGTGCTTTCTATTGTTTTCAATAGGAGTGAGTGTTGTATTTTTTCAAAGGCTTTTTCAGCATCTTTTGAGATAATCATGTGGTTTTTGTTGTTTGTTAGCTTGTTCATATTGTCTATATGGTCAGTTATGTGGATGATTTTCCTAATGTTGAACCATCTTTGCATTCCTGGTATACATCCCACCTGATCATGATGGATAACCCTCTTAATCATTTGCTGGAATCTTTTTGCTAGAATTCACTTTTAAACCCATCTGGTCTCAATGCTTTTTTCTTTGGAAATTCATTCATGGCTTGTCCAATTTCTGTTTCAACACAGGTTTATTTAGTTATTCTATTTCTTGCTTTGATATTCTAGGGTCAAGGCAGTTAATCTTTTTTATAAATATTCACCTATTTCTCTTTTATAGTTAAATTTGTTTTTATATAATTGAGCAAAAAAGTTCCTAATAAATATTTTAATTTTATCTTAATTTGTGGTATCATGACCCTTTTTATCTTTAATGCAAGGATTTTGTTTTCTTCTTTCTCTTATTTTATTAGATTAATCAATGGCTTACCAATTCTGTTGATTTTATATATTTATTAATTCAATTATTTTCTTAAATTTAATTTTATTGATCTCACCTTTAGTTTTTATGATTTCTAATTTGATGTTTAGTTGGGGATTTTTCAATTGTTCTTTTTTTAGTTTTTTTAATTGCATTCCAAATTAATCAATTTTTCTTTCTCTTTTTCATGAATATAAGCATTTAGAGACCCAAATTTTCCTCTAATTATTGGTCCTGCTATATCCCATATGTTTTGGTATGCTGTCTCACAAAGAAAGTATTGAGCTAATAGGCATGGAAAGTTCAGACCTCACTAGTATTCTACAGTTTGTGGGGCATGGACTTCTGAAACAATGGAGTTCTCATAAGAATTTAAAAAAAATTAAACTAATCAGTAAAAATATAAGGGCACATGACTTCATAGACTAAAATCTATGCATAAGTAATATTACAGTCAATAAAATACAAATTTATTTCAAAGTGAAAATTAATAGCTTCTCTTTTGGAATATTTTTTTTTCTTAGTCAATGTATAGTGATGGCATCTCTGTGATCACATTAGGAAGAAGGAAACTATCCGATAATTTTTTGACATTAAAAAGTGGTCCTTATAATTGAAAGTTTAGGAACCAGGTATACAGATCAATTCAACTGAACTAAATATAGTGGGTAGTATAAATGCCATATCAAATTCAAGCTTGCCACTGGGTTCATATCTGCTTTTTCAACTTTTGACATTAGAATGTTCTATGAATAAAATTTAACATTTTTTCTACAAAATACCCACTACTTTCCTAAAATTTTATAGACAATGGAAGATAGAAACATATTTAGAACAATATAAATAGCAGTGAAGAAAGGATAGTGCCCCATATTGAAATAATATTCAGTTTTTGAAATTGTTACAAATCTCACAACATCAATAAATACAAGCAATTTATGATCTTGATAACATAATATTAGAGATGAATATATCTCTAAATATAAACTTTAATTAGAACTTCAATTTTTCACTTCCCAGCTTTGTGATGCTGGGCAAGTCACTTAACCCCCATTGCCTAAAAAAGAAATAAGTTCAATTTTTATTTTCAAATGATATATTTTTAAAATAAAAATAATAATTGTTAATTTTACATCTCCTTCCTAAAGTCTCTATAAAATGGCCATTATTATAATTAATATTTGTATAATTTTTCTCATTTTGTCTTGTGAGGTATATGTGTGTGTGTGTTTGCATTTGCATTTGTGTTTTTCCCCTAAAGGCCTATTATGATGCCTCATTGTGGTATACAGTTGATCTTGATTTTTTCTAAGATATGTCAATAAGAATTTAAACTCTGAAAGGTCTTAGCTAGAAAAATGCATAGTGTTGGACCACATATCTGTTCTTTGTGGGCTTGTTTCAGAAGGCTATCAGGGATGCCAAATATGGTACTTGTCATTGTTGTCTCATCATCATTATTATTTTCATTATCTAGAGAGTTTTTAGGGGTTGCTTATCAAGTTGTAGAGCTGTTTTGACCTGCACTGGAGTGTCTTTCCATCCAGAGAAAATTTCAGATCTCTGGAATGTTGAGGAATATGTAGATTCTATAACTTGTTTTTCAAAGTACTTTCACATATATATTTTTTCATTATCCTTAAGAAATGATTCAAGGTGAAATAAAGCATGTTTCCAGGTACTGCCATATAGATATAGACAATTAGGAAAGAATCATGAAAGATAGATGAACCTGGGAATTAGTCAGGGTCATAATTAAAGAACAATAACTGAGACCTTGTCCAAGGCATCACATTTAGTGTTCATTGCCCTAGCAATTCTTCCTTGTCATAGAAATAACAGATTTTAGCACCGAGTTCATGAGAAACAATTACTTAAAATAAGAATCTACCAGATGACAGGCTGGGTACTTCTTTCTAGACTAATTCTGTTTCCCCAGTAGAGGAAATCCCCTAACAGAGATTTTCTTTTTTTTCAGGCTTTTTGTCTCTCCTTCATGGGGTACTGTCTCCCTCTAGCTCTACTGTATGTGCACTTGGTATTGCTTGCCTAAGGGATGGTCTTTAGTCCCTGCCTCAGTCTCAAATATTACTAGTAATGGGATTAACAATTAGAAATTGGAGATTACTCATTTCAAGCAAGAGTTGGGTAAATATTTTTTTTCTGGAAAAAGTCTAAACTATTGTCAGTAAGAATTCCTAAAACACAACAAATAAATCACAACAGCAATAATAACAATAATCAGAAACATAATTCATCTTCAAATTAAAGGGAAATTTATGAATATTATCTTTAAGGAGGCAAATTGTTATTCAATAGTTACATCTCCAAATTAGAATGTAGCATTTAGTTAAATATAACAGTGACTAGTTATCTTTGGTGATGCCATCACTTCTGATTACACAGTTGTGATAGGGCCAAGAATTTCTCACTGAAGGGAAAATTCTTTCAAAGTTAAAATTAGTAACAGTATATAGGAAAGCTATCCTGGTTTATCTTGGCACCAGAAAACAAGTAATAAACTAACCTCATTCAGTCAAAATATTAATGACACATTGTACTGTCATCTTTATTTCAAATTGTGAGGCAATAAGTTCTTACTGTGGGTCAGATATTGTGTTAAGCAGGAAGGATACAAAAAGAAAAGGGTTATCACCCAAAAGGTTCTAACATTCTAATAGGAAAGACCATATTTAAATAAAGAGGTACAGGTGAGATTTGTATAGAATAAATGGAACATACACTTAGGAGGGAAGGCCCTAGGCTCTGGGAAATATCAATAAAAGCCTCCTTTAAAAAGTGAGATTTGAAGGAAGGCAGGGACACTATGTGGTAGAGTTTAGGTGGGAGAGCATTCTGAACATGAGAGTTTTACAATAAAATATGAAGTTTTGAATCAAAAATCCTTCTTAATGCCTTTAAGCCTTCCAAGTATTCTTATACTTTCCTCCCTGTCAGACACCCAAAAATTTAGCTAAATTGCACTACATGTTGCTCCTCATACACAAGATTCCCTCTCCCATCTTTATTCCTTTGCCTGCCCACCATGCCTGGAATGCTATTCCTTCTAAACTCTTGTTTTACCTCTAGTAAAGTAAAATCCAGCCTTAGACACTTAGAAGCTGTGTGACCATGGGCAAATCACTTAACTCCCTTTACCTCAGTTCCTTATCTGTAAAATGGGAACATGCTATAGTAGGAAATGGTAAACTATTCCATTATTTTTAAATGAAGGCATAAAGTATTAAGAAGGGTTTTTGATTCAAAACTCTATATTTTACTGTAGAGGCAACATTGAGGCATTGGATCTCAATGAACAGGAGTGACATGGATACATTTGTATTTCAGAAAATTCACATTGGTAACTGAGAAGAGCTCAAGGCAAGGAATCTGACTGAAAGGCTGTTTTAATACAAGCAAGAAGTGAAGAGGATCTGAAAGAGCTATAGCTAAAGTGGTAGCTGTAAGAATGGAAAGACAGGAATATATAGAAGAGATGTGAAGAAAGAAAAAAAGAAATGAAATTTGTCGACATATTGAATATGTTGGTGATTGACAGTAAGGGATCTAGGATGACACTGAGGTTGATCATCTCATACTGAGAATGGTATCTTCTATAGAGTTAGGGCACTATTTTCTTTGTGAATATTGTTTTCCTGGCTTTGCTTATTTAATCATCACTAGTTTAAAGAATTATTTCTATACATCTCTGAATTCTTTGTAGTTATCAACTTTGCTACTGGAAATATACCATCCCTTCACAATATACTTCATTTACAAAATCTCCACTTCATAGCAACTCTTTTTTGTGGTGGCAAAGAACTGGAAACTGAAGGGATTTCCATCAGTTGGGGAACAGTTCACCAAGTTATGACATAAGATTGTTTTGGAATACTATTGCACAATAAAATAATGATGTACAAGAGGATCACAAAAAGATACAAAGAAACAAGGAAACCTGGAAAGACTTATAGGAAGTGATGAAAATTGCAGTGAGCAGAACCTGGAGAACATTGTACACAACAATAGTAATAAAGTAGATGATCAACTGTGAGAATGACTTAGCTATTGCCAGCAATGCAAACAACTCCAAGGGACTCAAGGCCAAAAAATATAAATAAATAAATGGATAAATAAATAAATAAAGCTATCCATTGCCATAGGAGGAACTGAATGTAAATGAATATTGAAGCATGCCATTCTTCATTTTATTGCTCCATGAATTTTACTCTGGTGTAAGCAGTATGTGTCTTGTTTCACAATATGACAAACATGGAAACATGAAGTATACAACCTATATCATATTATCTGCCTGAAGGTGGAGGAGTGGGAGAAAAGGAGAGAACATGAATTACAAAATGTCAGAAAACAATTATTAAAAATTGTATCAGTATGTAATCTGGAAAAAATAAAAATTAAAAAAAACCCTTCAAGACAATTCTGTAAACTCTAGTTTAAGAACTATTTTTTCTAGCTTTCTTTGAACACCATGCATCTGGTTTATTTCCAATTCTTTCCTACTACAAAAAATACTGCTATGAATATTTAGGCTTATATAAGATCTTTATTTTTTTATCCTTATCCTCCTTCGGGTATAAACCTTACTATAAGATATTTGGGTCAAAAATGAAGAGTCATTTCAATACTTAACAACAACAGCATCATATATAATTTATTTCTGACAGTTCTTTGATAATTTCTTAGGCCCACCAATACTGTATTTGTGTGCCTGGCTTTTTGTAGCCCTTCCAGCATTGACTATTTATATTTTTCCCAACTCACTGTTTTATTTTATTTCCAAATTACCTACTCTCAAATTAAAACCTTAAGTACAATTCCTATTCTGAAAAATGCCTTTCAAAGCTATAAAAATGTAATGGTTAAAACCTGTGCAGAAACGTTTGTAACTCTCTACTATTTGTTATTAAAGTGCTGTGTTAATGATGCTTTTTATTGGCTTGATCCATATCTATGTCAGTTAACAATTCCACTCCATCTTAGAGATAAAAACTCTAACCAGTTGTCTAGACCAGTTGTATTATGTATATCCTGATTACACTGGAGATCATTTGAGAAACCAGGTAAATCAGTGCAAATCTATCACAGCTATCATTGGAAAACAATTTAAATTGAATACTCCTAGCTCTTAATGTCATGCTATCTCTATGACTACTTCTGACATTTTCATACTTCTGCACGTTTCTAGTTCTCCTCCCACTTACCTGAGAAATCATTCGTTTTGTTTATTAGATTATCCTTCACATCTTAGCTGCTGTGTGAGTATATGACAGTGCTCTGTTCTGGATATTTTTTCTTTTCTTTTTATATTCTCTGTGTCATCAGCTTTTACAGATTCAACTAACATCTCTCTGTAAATGTCTATCATATCTATATATTCAACTCTATTTTTTTTTCCTAAGCTTCCTCACTGAATACCTATTGGAAATTCCACATTGTCTTCTGAAGATATCTCAAATTCAGCTTGAGCCCAACAGAAGTCATTATCTCTCCCCATGAATACTCTACTCTCATAAACTTAGCCATTTCTTTAGATGGTATCACCATTCCTCCAGTTTCCTAGAATAATCAGCCCAGAGTCATGTTTGACTCTTGGCTTAATTTCCCACCTCCAGTTTTTGCGACTCCTCTTAATTGTAATTTCCTGACATCTATTTCATATGGTTCCTTCTCTCCTTTTACAGGACCACTCTCTTAGTTTAGGCCACTGTCACTTCTTGCTGTAAAGCAATAGAAAATGATAGATTTCTAATTCATTTCCTTGCTTCCAGTTCTCATTCCAATCAATCTTCCATAAAGCTGCCAGATTAATACTTCTAAAACTTAGATCTTATCATACCAATCTTTTGTTAACAAATTTTGATAGATCCTTATGATATTAGAATAATATACAAACTCCTTGGCCTTTTAGACTTCACAATTTGCTTTCAGCCTACATTACACTTAAACCTATTCTACATGATAGCCAAGCCTGTGACTCACTCTCTCCTGTAAATAACACAAGCTATCCCACATACCATGAATATACTCACTACTTATGTTTGCCTCATAGGATCCCTGCTTTTCCTAACAAGCTTAGATAAGTGCTGTCTCTTTAGGGGCATCTATTCTGACTTCACTAATTGATCATGTCATCCCTTCCCAAAGTCTTTTTGTTTCTCTTTCGATTTTTCCCTCATTTACTTGTTGCTTTTTTTCTGAAAAGAAATGGAAGTTCTTTAATGGTTTAATTGAATTTTTGTCTTTATATATCTAGGTCCTGGCATTTAATTAATGTGTATTAAATGAAATTAATAAATAAATGTTGAAGAACAGCCCTTTTCTGACTCTTCATACTTTTTCTTCTTTTTCAATTAAATTAAAATTGTATTTAAGATAACTTTTACCTTCCATCTTGGAACAAACACTGTGTATTAGTTCTAAGGCAGAAGAGCAGTAAATGATAAGGCATGGGGGTTAAATGACTTGCCCACAGTCACAGAGAAAAGAAGCTAAGGCTAGATTTGAATCTAGAGCCTCCTGCCTCCAGGTCTAGATTCCCATCTACTGAGCTTCCTAGCTACTTTCCTCACACTTTTTCAGAAATATTTTCATCACAAACAGATGATGAGTTAGCAAATCCATTAAATCCAGCATTTGTAGAACCTTCAGGCTAAATATTATGGGAAACAATAGAAGTAAGGTGTTCCTGATTCCCAAGAAATGTATATAATCTTTTCAAGGAGATAATGCATAAATAGCTTTAAACATGTTGAAAGGTAAGAGAAGAGAACATGCAATTATTAAGTATCTATCATGTGGCAGGCACTCTGTGAAAAGATATCAAGATTTATTTTGTCCTCACAAATTTCTTTGCTCTTCAAACTTCTCTCAAATGTAGGTTTTGTCGTTGCCCCTATTTTATAGATAAGGAAATTGAAGAAAACAGAGATTAAGTGACTTGCTCAGGATCACAAATCTAGCAAGTGTCTGAACATGCAAGTCTTACTGACTGCAGGACTTTGCGTGTGTGTATGTGTGTGTGTGTGTGTGTGTACATATATATGAATTACATATGTTTGGATTCTTACTGGGCTGCTTTCTCTTTTTAAAAAGAATCATTTTCTTTTTTTTTCTGATGGGGTGGGAGAGTCGGAAGTTGGGAGAGATGAAACTGGGCTAATGGTCAATAATAATTTTGAAAAAGAATCAGATGACTTGTGTTAAGTTGCTAGGACAACTCTTTTCTTAACTATCTGGTCTGCATTCAACCTAGCCTTTGGCAAACTAGGCAAACTCATGGAATGCTGCTGCTTTGTCTTCCTTAAAGGGTTTTTTATGTCCCTTAACCCTTCCCTACTTATTGGAAGCTGTCTATCTCTACTCTTCTAGAATGCTAATTTTTGGTTGACCTTCTCTAAAAAGGTTACCATTCCTTTTCTTCCAAAAAGACAAATAAAGATGCAGGCACTAGTCTGATAATTCTGCTTCATTTTACAAGGATAAAGAAACTAAAAGTGCTCCAGATGCTTTAAGTGTAATTTTCATTTGACAGTAAATTTTCTTCAGAGTGCTTGCTTCAAATAAGGTCAGGGCATTAGTGCTCATTAAGGACTATATACATGCAGAGCTTGAAAATTCATCTAAAAACCAATCAGTTGTCTAAACTCAAAGAAAGCCTAGGGAAAAAAATTGCTAACTGATTTTTTTTTTTTTACCCTCTAACTCAGTAACCTATGATCACCTTTTCTTCACGCAACATAAGAGAAAAGAAGGAGTGGGGGTAGGGTTCAGTACTGGAGAAAGAGTGCTAAATTTGGAATCCAAGAACCTAACTTTGAATGCTAGACCACATGTTTCTTGGGAAAGTCCCAAGCTTTCTAGTTCTCTGCCTCTTTATATGTAAAATGAGAAGAATGGACTAAATTACCTATAAAGTACCTTCCAGCTCTAGGTCTATGATCCTATAAGGTAGAAGAAAAGACTATTCAGGCTGCCAAAGTATTACCTCTGAGCCAAGTTTCAACTATGGGATAATTTTGGTGCATGTTTAAAAACAATTTTCAAGTTGTTGTTGGTGGTGGTGGTGATGTGTGTGTATGTGTGTGAGTAAAAAAAAAACAACACTTTACTTCTTATTTAGTTTGGCTGGTTTAACAATTATAGTTTAATGATTATAGAAAAAATTATAGTTAAGTAGTATTAAAATAATCAAAAGACCCATATTCCATGCAAAGGACTCAATCTGGTGCAGGAATGTTTTCCATACTATATGCTAGTATAACTTCTTTTTGAAAACTGATTAAGCCTAGATGGTTTCTCATATTCTTTAAATGGATAACTGAGACTCCTTTAGGCTGGGGAATGAGAAATTTTACACAGGAATAGGAGACAGATCTCTCTCCCTGAACTTGTTCAATAGAGTAGAAAATTACAAACCTGCTTATTGGGTTAATCACATTCTTTTAGTCTTATAATCATGACTAGACACATGATTTTCAGTGAAGTTCAGTTGATTGTTGTTTTTTAAAAGAGTATGTTTCCATATGCCAAGTGGCACTTCTGGTGGACAATTTACATAAAAGGTAATATAATATAATAATATAATATAATATATAATATAATATAATATATAATATAATATAATATATAATATAATATAATATAATAAGTGATTAAACTTTTTAACTCTATTAAATGAATTCTAACGTGAGCACATCTATCTAGTCCTCATCTCCAAATAATTAATTTCTTAATTCTTTCTCTCATCACCCCATCCCTTAATTTTTTTCTCATTTCTCTGTGTGTGCTGGTAAATGTTTAACTTTCCAAAACAATAGCAACTACACAATACTAGTAAGGAAAGCATACTCTTTTAGATTAATTTGTATTATTAGCATTTTCAACATTATTTTCTTAAGTTTAAACAATCAACAAAATGATGTTCACTGATCTCCAAGGTACAAATAATTCACACTGAAAAATAACCTCACACTGTATAGAGTTATCTACAAGAAACCCTTGCCTTAGAATACTCTTTTTCTCTATATTTAATCTTTAGGGCTAGATTTCCAGTCAGTGCTTCTCTTTAACTCTACAGAGCTGGTGAGGAATAGGTTCTATTTTTCTTAGAAAATAGGGAAGAGGAGTTAAGTGTTTTTTTTTATCTTTGCCTTTATGCTTTCAGATACATCCTTCTGTACCCTTCCAATTTTTACTTCCATGAATCTTTTTCTATTCAGGCTCCTAGGGTCCTCAGTTCTTTCCAAAACAGTTATGAAAGTTTTTTCTTCCAGTTCTTTCCTTCAAATTGCTTCACAAAAGATAGAGAGTAGTACAAAGTATTGAATCTCCCATAAGTATTTGCGTTTTAGCAATATCATGCATGATTGGAGTTAAAGGGGAAAGGCAGAATTTTAGACATTAGTTATTTGGTCAAGGAATTTGGGGGGCATTTTCAGTGTTCCTGAAACAATCCTTCAGCAGTGAAAAACTTAACTTCTTATTAGATTGTCCCCTATAATGTACTCATTGCATGTGGTAAAAACAATTGAGCAGGAATTCTGTCCTTTCCTTGTCAATACCCTTGTCAATATAACTGGATTTTTGCATGCCTCTTGTTCCTTCATATCAACTCAAAGAGCATGTTTTTCATCTTTAACCACTTTGTAGAAGTACAGTCTTTACTAAGTTACTTCTTTGCCTTCATTTTTTTTCCTTTTTTTTCCAGTGAGCAAACTGTTATTTTTTCTCGGCCGTTAAAAAAAAACAAACTATATCATTTTTCTTATTATCACTTCTATGACAGAAGAGCAGCAAGGGTAAGGCATTTGGGATTAAGTGACCTACTCAGGGTCACATAGCTAAGAAGTGTCTGAAGTCATATTTGAACCCAAGTCCTCCCAATTCCAGGTTTATGCTCTATTCATTGTGCTATCTAGCTGCCTCTCCACCACTTAAAAAAAGTCATTGTTAACATTGCCTCATTTTCAATCTAGAGAAGAATGTATCAAAAAAAGAAGTAAGAGTATGTATAACAGAGGAATTATGGGAAAATTACTTAAAAAATAAAAACACAAAGCTGTCTTTGATTATGAAGTAATAATCAACCAATACAAACTCTCCAACCTATACAGAAGAGCAGGAAGCAATTATATATGTTATTAAATTTCTCTTCTATAGTTTTAAAATATATGTTATATTTAAAAACTATGAAAAATTGCTCTCCTGTTGTGCCCTTCTATGCTTTTTTTCTTTTATACACTGATATTTTGTTTTCATTTCTCACTACATAGTTACTACTCCCTCCTTCCTCAGAGCAGTATTTCTATGGAACAGGTATCTCTAGTTAAACAACAACAAATCAACACATTGTTCTTGGTCGAAAAAACATGTTTTCATTCTATACCTTTTCCTTGAGTGATAGATATGTTTCATTAGCAGTGTTCTGGAGTCTCAAATGGTCACTGATTTGATGAGAGTTCTGAGGTCTTTCAAGTTGATTTCATGTATGTTAATCTGTTCCCAAACTACTTTACAACTATAATATAGTGAACTCTACCCTGGGAAGGCTAAATAGAATCATTTCATTTCTTTAAGCCCATGTGTAAAAAGAGGTGATTGGACTAACAGACCTCTGAGGTTCTATCAATCTCTAAATCTTATGAATTTATGATTCCAAACCATGGTCCAGTGAAAGATTAAGTGAAGCTTTTCCCTGAAGTAGTCACCAAACCATCTTTCAGTGAAATGAAATTGGATAGGTTCAGAAAGAATTTACCATTTGTGACTTGATTGATCCAATTTTTATCAATATAAGAAGGTAAAAGATAAGGACCTATTGATTAATTTTTAAAATCTTCCCAAATTTCAGGAAGGGAAAGAAAAATCACTTGTACATACAATATAAATTATTTGCCATTTTAATGCTTTGGTACCCTGAGTGTTTCCCAGTTGTAGGCACTAACTCCTCAGACTGATGGAGATCATGGCTTTCTCATCATCTCTTTGACTGGGAGCCTTCTCTTCCCACAGAATTAGAATTAGACAAGAATTTGTTGAATGCTATCCTTACTGACAGTCTTGCCAACTCTGATGCCATCAGCTGACTAAATTCTCCTTGGAATGCAACTGGAAAATGACCCGGTGGCCTTGAATGCTCCTTGTTACCATAGAGATTAGGCTTTCTCATGTTAATAAGTATTCCCAGGGTCAACCTTTTGTAACAGTGATGTCACTTAGTTGGTAGCAGAATTGTTGCTTGACTGTGGAAGAGAGCCATAAAACAAAACTACAGTTATGTGAACAAAGAATAACACCCACCCTCGTATCTCCTAATAAGGTTTGCTATTGTCCCAGTCTCCTTGCCTTGATGACTAGTGTTCTTTTGCAGAATAAAAAGAAGGAAGGTGAGGAGGGGAGGGAGGCTAATATTAGCAGTGTACAAATGGTAAATCAGTCAGGTCTTCATTTATTCAAAATCCAGAGGAATTAAGGCTTAGCAGTCATATGGAAATGCATAGGAATTTGTTGAAGTTTGGTCATTGTTGTCAAATACTTTCATGTTCCTAACTCTGATTCAAAAAAAAAATGAGGTGTCCTCTCTCAAGATTTAGTGGGTAGCTTGTCAGGATCAGTTAGAGTCACAGATACAGAGGAGAGAGGGGAGGGCAAGTGAGCTGGGAATTGTTTTTTTTTTTTCCCTCCTGGCATCAAGCTTTACTTTTTGATTTATAGTAGCAGTCTTGGTTGCCAGTTACTGTGGAGGATAAAAGATGTCCAAAAATATGACAGACTCCTGGGAAGAAACAACCTATGACTTTTAATTAAACAATGTAAAAAATGGATCTGAGATGTGTGCGTGCGTGCGTGTGTGTGTGTGTGTGTGTGTGTTTGTAAATGAAAATAAATAATTCAATTGTGGTTTCAGATTGTTTCGTTATCAACTTCTGAAACACTTAAGCACATAGTAGGCAGTCTCTTGCATGTGGTGGGCAATGTAATGAATTCAGAAGACCTGTGTTCAAATGCTTCTTCTACCAGGCATTAACTGTGTTTTGGGCAAGTAATTCATTCTCTCTGAATGTTCCAGTTTCTCAAATGTAAAGGAAAGATGAAACTTCCATTACCTACTTCAGAGGGTTATGAAGAGGAGAGTTCTAGAAATGAGAGCTATTATTATTAAGTCCTGCATGTACATTTGTTGAATTGAATTAAGACAGAAACCCAAAGTGACTGTCTTTTATAACCTGTCAGTTTTAGCCTGAGGAGGAAAAAAGATGTCTGAAAACTGACAGAATGTGATTTTTTCCAATACTGACATATTTTAGCCGAATTTGATTTATAGAGCTTTGTTTTGCATTAAAGTCTGTAATAAGCTTAAGAATCATGTATTCTCAGTTGGAAGGGAGCTCAAACTCAGAGGTTATCTAATCCAACCTCCACCTGAACAGCAATCTCTCAATATTGCTAACAAGTTTCCTTTCATAAAAAGACTTCTAGCTTGCTAACTCCTGAGATGGAGCATTCCACTTAAAATAGTGATGATTTTGGGGATTTAAAAAAAAAACTAATATTGAGCAGGAATCTGTTTCTCAGTCCTACCTTTTGCTCCTATATCTGACTTTTGAAGCTAAGTAATATGAGTATCATCCCTCTACCACCTAAACAATCTTTTGTACATATAAACATAAATAACATATTCTCTATCTTCCAAGAATTCTATTATTCTGACTAAACTTCTCAATTTCTCCAACTACACCTTATATGGCAAGATTTCTAGCTACTTTACCATCACAGTTCTCTTAAAAGACTAGTTTATCCATGACCTCCCTAAAATATGGCATACAAAAATGAATTCAGTATAAAAAGTTGTTTTAATGAGAGTAATACATTGTAGGACTACTCATCTCTAATAATTTTATTGTAGGAAAACTTTAATTAATGAATTCCTAGATTTTGTAGTAGTTGTTTTTCTGGATATGGGGGAAGAGGGATGTGATGTCAAGACAAACTGTTAAATCTTTGAGTTGGAAAGTCCACTAACACACCCACGAAGATATCAAAACCAAATAGTATGAAAAAATAACTTTTCAGGGATAGTCTCAGCTAAGGATGAACTAGATGATTTGCTTAGACGGTATAATTTTTCTGGCTTTCTCTAATGTTTCCCAACCAAAATATCTTCTCTTCCTCTTTAACATGTGGCATCTAGCCATGCTTTCTCCATCCTGTACATTTGCAGATGAGGTTTTTTTTTAAAATCAAAGCATAGGATTTTAACATTCTTTCCATAATAGTTCAAGTTTTCTGCTACCATGTAAATTCCATGTAGGTTAATAAAGGTGATTTCAGAACAGTATAAAACAATCCCAACACCCCACAGATTCAATTAGTGGTATTTAAAGAAATGGTGGCACAAAAAGTTCTGTAAGAGATAGGAATTTGAGAGGATAGTACTAGCTGGCACACAGTTATCCTTAAAACCCAAAGACAACTGCATAACCTTTGTTTATGATACATTTAATATATGTTCTTAATCTAATGACACTTCCTCTATATTCCTCAGCCATAGTTGTGAAAGGCATTTCCTTCTAGTCTTCTTTGGTTATGATATTTCATATTTAAGTTAATTGGAGCTTACTGTAGTATATGGTGTAGAATGTAGAACTAAATATAGTTTTTGCCAGTCTGCTTTCCTATTCCCCCCATAGTAATTGCTGAATGGTAGTAGTTTGTGTTGGGTTCATCAAGGACTAGCTTCTATCTTATACTCAAATGCTTTTGGGCCTTGCTTACATAGTCTATTCTATTGGTCAACTTTTCTACTTTTTTAACCAGTACTATGTAATTTTCATGATTTCTGTTTTGTCATATAATTTGAAACAGAATTTCTTTCATTCCTGCATTTTTAATTATTTACTTTGATACCCTTCAACTTTCATTCCTCTGGATGTATTTTGTCATTATTTTCTCAAGATCTTTAAAGTAAACTTTCAATAATTTGATAAGTATGACACTAAATCTGTCAATTAATATTGGTAGCATTGTCATTTTTATTATAATAATGGGACTTGAACAAAAGTGATTAAGTTCTTTCCAGTTATTTGCTAATTTGAAATCAAATAGATCACAAAGCTTTCAGAGGACTTATAGATCAAAGATTTTTACCTGGAAGGAACCTTAGAGATCATCAAGTATAACTTGGTTGTTTTATAGAGGAAGAAATCAAAGCTCAAAGATAATGGCTGACTTGCCCAGTCACAGAAACAGTAAATGTCTGAGGTTGTCTTTGAACCTAAGTATTCTCTAGGTGCACTTCTCTATCCACTATGCTATATTGCTTCATCATTCCTTTTCACCCCGAATTCCCTTCTCTCCCTAAATTCCCTAATGCAGTATATGTTACTGCTATTTTCCCAGCCACCCAGACTCACAAACAAGGTATTATCACTTCAACTGACACTATAAAAGCAACCTGTTGCCGACTCTTCTCCTTTCTACCATTACAAACTCTTTGCAATATGTCCTGTTCTCTGTGTTCATATGGGTAAAGTTGTAGTTTAGGCTCTCATCACCTCATCATGTTAGCTTCTGATTGGTCTCCCTGCTTCAAATCTTAAACCACATCATTCCATTCTTCACTCGGCTGCCAAAACAATTTTTCTAATGCACAAGTCTGACTATCTCATCCCCTTTGAGAAGAAAGTCTAGGGGCTCCCTATTGCTTCTAAGCTCAAATATAAAATCTTCTTGCTTTCAGTGCTCTTTGAATATTGGCCCTTTCCTACCTTACCAGTCTTCTTGCATTTTGCTTTTCTTCATGTGCTATTATGATCTAGTAACACTGATATTCTTTTATTTTTTTTCTTGCAAATAATGCTCTATCACCCAATTCCATTCCTTTTCTTCGTCTATACTGTGTGCTTGGAGTGATTGCTTATCTGATTTTTCCCTGTTTGCTTTTCTGGCTGCTTTCAAGACTGTTCATATTCCCTCTTCAAAAAAGACACTTTTTTTGCCAGCCTCCCTCGATCCCTCCTCTCACTCCTTTAACCTTCCTTATCAAATTACCTCCCATTTATTATATATATATATATGCATATATATCTCACTTATATACATAGGTATTTATTCTTTGTCTCTTCCTTAAAAGTAAGCCCCCTTTGGGCAGGAACTATATATTTGTTTTTTCTTTATTTCTTCATGCTTTGTATAAAGAAAGAAATTAATGAATGTTTAATAGCCAGGAGTCTTTTCCTACCTCTGATCAGGGATATTCCTGAAATTATAATTTGAACCCAAATCCTGTGAAGTCACATAGTACATAAAATAGAGTGTATAATGTATTTGGATTCAGAAAACCTGGGAAAATCCTGGCTCTAGATATTAAACTTCTGTGCTTATATTTTCTTCTATAAATTGTGTTATCTATCTAGAAGCAGTGGCTGGAGCAGATAAGGCCAAAATGGCAAAGTAAGAAATACTCATAGCCTGCCAACCATGGTCCAAATGACCATCAAGAACAGAAATACTTCAAAATTAATACTGAAGTGGCAGAATGAACAGAAGAATTATTGAAACAGTGCCTGATCCAGAAGAACAAGGAGGAACAGAAAAGAGAACTCATCTCATTGAGGTACAAGGCGGGATTGCTGAACAAGCCTCAGTAGAACTTGCATACAAGACAAGAGAAAGAGAATAGTCAGCTTGGTCCAATCTTAACAGGATAAGAGTGGAAACCAACATTATACAGAATAAGCAGCAATAGAGGAAAGTGGCCCTGCATAATGTAGCTGGAACAGAGGAACAAATGACTCAGCACAGGTAGCATTAAGAGGGACTCAGCTTAATAAGGTTCAGCCTTAGTGGGTCTGGCCAGAACTGAATGCAAACCAGTCGAACTCCAACCAGTCCTCCTTGCTGAACTGAACAGTTGCAAACCTCCATGCAGTAGGCCAACTAGGCTCCCTCTGCAATGTGCTCAATCTAAGACTGAAGTAGCTGAGCTCAGTCAAGGCAAAGTACAAGTTCAGTACAGTATATCCTCCCCACTCCAGGAATAGAGGTAACCTTCAGCATATAGACAAAATCAAGGGAAAACATAGCCTCAAAATGAATAGAAGTCAGAAAAAAGTGACACTACAAAATATTTCAACAAGAGAGATGATCCCCCACAAAAAAAGCTCAGAAAAGAACAGCAATACAAAAATGAAGATATGAAGTTTCAAAGAAAAATGTGAAAGGATATTAAGTCCAAAATGAATCCATGGAAGAGCTCTAAGAAAGAAAAAATAAATAATCAGAAACTTAGAAGAAAAAATAGAAAAGATAATGATTAAAAAGAATCAACAACTTAGAACAAAAACTTACCAGGGAAAATAGTTTCCTAAAAAAGGCTTTGTACTTCCTTTCTTAGGGAGTTATTTTTAACTCCCTAAGAAAGGAAGTGTAAAGCCTCAAAGAAGAAACAACTTCCCTCAAAATTAGAATTGGACAAATGGAAGCTAATGACTTCATGAGACAGCAGGAAACAATAAAACAAATTCAAACGAATGAAAAAATAGAATAAAATTTGAAATCTTTCACTGAAAAAAAAACTGACCTAGAAAAAAGATCCAAGAGAGATGAATGAAAAATTATTAGATAGCCTGAAAGCAATCAAAAAAAAAAAAGAAAAAAAGAATATGAACGCAATATTGAAAGAAATTATCAGGGAAAACTGCCCTGATGTTTTAGGACAAGAGAAGAAGATAAAAAATGAAAGAATCTACATAGAACCTGAAAGAAATTCCAAATTAAAAATCATAGGACACATATAGTCAAATTCCATAAATACAAAGCCAAGGATAAAATACTGCAAGAAAAAATATATATTTTGTAACCACAGTCTAGATTACACAGGACCTAGAGGCTTCTACATTAAAAGATTGGAAGGCATGGGATATGATATTCCACAATGCCTAAGTCTCAGTATCCCCAGGGAAATTAAACAGTACTCCACAGGAAGAAGTGGACACAATAAAATAAAAGAATTCCAGGCACTCCTTCCTGACAAAATCATCAGAGCTAAAAAAAAATCACTGATTAAATTCAACAGGCCAAAAAAGCATTAAATAGAAAAAAATCAAGGGAATCAGTGAGGTTTTAAACTTGTTACATTCCTTTATGGGAAAGTGGTAACTAGGATACTTAAGATTTCTAAAGTATAAGAGATACTTGAAGCAATCAAGGGAAACAACAGGGATAAACTGATTTCATTACTAGTAAAAAGATGATAACTAAGATGCTTATGACATCTATGATGCTTATGACATCTATGATACTTGAAGTATGTAAGAAACCTAAAGTGCTTAGGATGCTTAAAATACTGAAGATATCTAAGAACTTAATTATTATTAGAGCAATGAATAGGAACATATACAAACAAAGAGTAGGGAGTAATTTGAATATAATAGGATTTTATTTTTGGGATCATGGGATAAGAAAGAGTAATATACCTTGAAAAGAGAAAAGGAGAGATAGGCTCATAGATAAAAAAAACACATTGCTTTCAAGGAGTTCACAGTTTTTTGTGGATGACAATATATGAACAACTACATATAAAGAAGGTGTATACAAAATATAAATTGGTGGTAATCTCAGAAGGAGGGCACTAAGATTAAGAAAGATTGGGAAATAAGACAATCATTCTGGAGAACAAAGGACAATAAAACTGTACATACTCTTCGACCCAGAAATATCACTACTAGACCTGTATCCCAAAGAGATAGATAGGGAAAATAACCCACCTATACAAAACTATTTACAGCAGCTCTTTTTTTTGTGTGGTAAAGAAGTGGAAGCTGAAGGTATATTCATTGATTGTGGAATGGCTGAAGAAATTGTGTTATATACTTGTAATGGAACACTATTTTGTCATAAGAAGTGACAAACAAGATGATCACAAAGACACACACACAAACACACACACACACACACACACACACACACACACAAACCTGGGAAGACTTACATAAAATGATCCAAAGTAAAGTGAGCAGAAAGAGAAAAACATTGTACATGGTAACAACAATAATGTGGGATGATCATTTGTGAATTACTTAATTATTTTCAAAAAGACAAACATCCAGGACAATTCCAAGAAACTCAAGATGAAAAATGATATTGAGTACCATAGGAGGAATTGGCAGAATTTGAATGAAGATTGAAACATACAATTATTCATTTTTCTTCCTCCATGAATTTTTCTCTAGTGTAAGCAATATGTGTCTGTTTCACAACATGATGTTCATGGAAATATGTATTATATGATATGACTTGCCTACTTGGGAAGAGGGAAGGTTGGGAGAGAAGGAGAGAATATAGATAAAAATATCTGAAAATAAATATTAAAAATTTTATCAACATGTAATCTGAAAAAAATGAGTATATTAGACTAGATGACCTATAGTTTTTCCACAGTTGCTCTAAATCTAGGATGTGATCCTATGCATTGCCTTTTCAGAACACTGTACTAAACACCTGCTCCTCGAACTTCATGTCAAAGTCAAAATACTTTATTAGTTTGACCCTGATCTAATAGTTTCAAAGTTGTTGACCTCAATTCTACTTAATGATATCTTTCATCTCTTTTTTTCCCACCTTACTTCTTGAACTCATGTCTCACCCAGGTCCTCCTGACTCTAATGAAGTTTAGCCTTCTCTCCATCCACTCTGCCATGCTCTCTCTCTTAGTTGACTAATGGACAAAAAACTGGAATTATGTTTATGTGTTATTCCAGTCATGTCTCTTTATAGGCAGGTCATGATCAATTTGAACAGAAATCTGAAAGAGTTAACATCACAGTGAATTAATTTCCTTTTGAAAGGTTTGATTAGATCTTTTGAGGTATAAGTACATCATAAATCCAATCTGAAGCATAAAAACAGAGGCATAAAATGTCTGTTCAATATTACATACTGTACAAAATGTCTATATTAAATTTTGGTCTCATCATAGAGGGAAAGAGTGAAATGTTGGGATCTAATTGTGCTTCTCAATGTCCCAAGGAGTCTATATTTTACTGGCATCTTCCAGACTAGATTGAACATTTTTATCTCCATCCACATTAACTGATGTTCATTTCTTCTGCAGCAGGAAATAAGGTTATATCTTCTATAACCTAAATGCAAAGGGAATAGGTAGGGTTTAACTATTTTAAATAGATTTTATATTTCACTCCTCCCTATTCCCAGTAAGAAGGTAATTTACTGTGTGGGGAGGAGTGATGAGGATGGTGAGTTGGGGAGGTTGCAGTTTCAAATGCTACCGTAAATTGGTCAATTAGTACAACAATATAAATGAAAAGTCTCTAAAAAGAAAACAAACTTAACATGTGAATACCAATAATGCCCCCAGAAGAGTTTAATGAAATATATCTCCTTCTTAACAGTAAATGTAGGAACCTACTAGGGCAAAATATTGTATTCACTATCAGGTATAATTACTATAGTGGCTATTTTTCCTCAGCTGTTTTTCTTTGTCACAGGAAAGTTAAATAGGGGGGCACATGGGAAAAAGAAAGTTGAACTTGGGAGAGGGTTGAGATGGGCTAGAGAATATCCAGAAAAGATTGTAGCATAAGAGCAAAAAGTCACAAATAAAACTATCTTGTTTAAAAATATATTGATTATTTTTAAGTAAAGCATTACCTTATTTCTGAAATCTATCTTTCCCTCTTCCTCTCTCTAGAGAAGCATCAATGTAAAAAAGCATAAACTAAGAAAAAAGAAAAAGAAAAAATGCGGCAGCTAAACTAATCAAAATCAACATCAATAGAGTCTGAGAGTATAGGCCATGGTCTACACATATCAAAAACAACCACAACCACCTCATTCTCAACCACCTCTTTAAAGAAGGAAAGTAGAACTGATCTATTCTTTTAGAACAAGTTTAATTATTCTAATCAGGTAGCTCTATAATATAGGGAATAGAGTGCTGGGTCTAGAGCAGTGATTCCCAAAGTGGGTGCCACCACCCCCTGGTGGGTGCTACAGCAATCCAGAATAGGAAATAATAATTTCCTATTAATTGCTATTAAAATAAAAAATAATTTCCAGGGGCACTAAGTAATATTTTTTTCTGGAAAGGGGGTGGTAGGCCAAAAAAGTTTGGGAACCACTGGCCTAGAGGAAGGAACACTTTAGTCCAAATGCAATCTCAAACATTGATTAGTTCTGCGATCTTGGACAAACCTCTTTTTGCCTTGGTTTCCTAAACTGCAAAATGAGGATGCTAATCGCATCTACTTCCCAGGGTTGTTCTTAGGGTCAAATGAGATAGTATTTAATTTTTTTTCTAAATTATATGTCAATACAATTTTCTGGTATTCTGCAATCCATGTTCTTTCCTTCATCCCTCCAACCTCTCCAAGACACTGGGTAATATGATATGGAATGTACATGTGTCTTCATACAATATATATTTCCATCTTCATCATGTAAAAGAAGACACATATCACTTGCATTAGAGAAAAAATATGGAGGATATAAAATAAAGAATGGTATGCTTCAATCTGTATTTAGACTCTATTAGTTCCTTTTGTGGCAGTTTAATATGAACCCCATAGAGTTATCCTAGATCCTTGCATTGCTGATGATAGTTGTCATTCAAAGTTGATTATCATACTCTATTGTTATTATTGCATACATGTTCTCCTGGTCCTTCTCACTTCACCTTGCATCATCAGTTCACATAAGTTTTTCCAGGTTTTTTTTGTGATCGTCTTGTTTGTCATTAGTATTGCATCATAATTATATATTACAACTTTTCAGCCATTCCCCAATTAATGAACATCCCTTCAGGTTCTAGTTCTTTGTCACCACAAGAAGAGCTGTTGTAAATATTTTGGTACAACTTGATCATTTCCTCTTATGAGATTCAGAACTAATAGTGGTATTTCAGGTTCAAAGGGTAAGAAAAGTTTAATGGCTCTTGGGCATAGTTACAAATTGATCTCCAGAATGTTGTATCAGCTCACAGTTCCACAAACAGTATATTATTGTAGCAGTTTTAGCATATCCCCTCCAACATTTGCCATTTTTCTTTTTCTGTCATAATAACTGGCTTGGTGGATTATTGTGGGGTGGTATTTGTGAGGTGGTGTTCTGAGTTGTTTTAATTTGTATTTCTCAAATTAATAGTAGTTTTGAACACTTTTTACATGACTAAGGATGGTTTTAATTTCATCTGAGAATTATCTGTATCCTTTGACTACTTGTCAGTTGTGTTATGAGTAAGATTAGATTAGCTAGTTATTAGGTATTGATTATATATTGATTAGGGAGTACCTAGCAGGAAGGAGCTGGAGCTGGGAATTCCAGGTTGGAATGAAGGAGGAGGAAGTCTATCTGTGTGCTGTGTGTGGACTCCATTAGTGGTAGGGAAAAACTGTTGCCAGCCTGGGAGAACTCAGAGCAAAGGACACCTTGCATCCTGTTTTCTACTTCCAGTTCAGAATTTTCTAGCTCTAAGGTCTCAGTTTTCTCACAGGTAATTTTCAAATTAGTTATCTTTTTTTGTAATGATTCATTTTCCTTTTCAAGATGATGCAACTCATTCTCAAGTTCTTCTGTTCTTTCTCCTCTTTCTTTGTAATTTTCCAATTCTTTTTTAATTTGTTGCTTTTCAAATTCAATTTTGTTTAACTTGCTGCTTGTTTCTTTAATAGATTCATGAAGGATTTTATTTTCTTTCTCAATGTCTTTCACCCTTGCTTCAGCACTTATTTGTGATCGCTGCCTTAAGGATGTTACAGTTTGATTCAAATGCTCATTCTCCTGTTCCAGTATTTTAATCTGTCTTTCTGAATTTTCATGAAGTGTTTCAATGGTCTTTTCCAACTGTGCTTTCTCCTTCATTAGATCCCTGCTCAGATTTTGACAATTCTGAAGACTTTGCTTTTCTTGAATAATTTCATTCTCAAGAAATTCCAGCTTCTTACTAAGTCTTTGGTTTTCTTTTTCAATTTTCAGAATTTTGGAATTACTGCTTTCTACAGAATCCACAGCATTTCGAAGCTCTTCTATGGTCTTCACCAAACTCTGATTTTCCATTTCTAATTTCAATAATCTACTTGATGTTAATTCATTCACCTCATGGCCCAGAGATTTCTGTGATGCTTCTGAGAGTTCACTAGTTCTTGATATCTGTTCCAATTCCCAGCCAAGATGTAATGACTCATCCATACTTTGTTTCTGTGCCATTTCCAAACTCATATTTTCTTCCATTAGCTCTTCAATCTTTTTTCTATCCATATCACGTTCCATCTCCATATCATGTAGGTTAGCCTTCAGTTGTAAGTTCTCTTTTTCTAATTCATGTAATTTATCAGAACGAGTGCGGGTTCCTTCTAGTTGGTCTTCTAACATACTTTTTGTTTCCAATAATACTTGATTGTCTTCTTTTAGTTCCTCAACTCTTGCTTTATAAAATTCAATATCATGTAGCCTCTCTTTATATCTGCTGACTTTGTTTTCAAGCTTGTCAACTCTAATTGCTTTTTCCCAAAGTGCATCCAATTCATCTCGGTATACTCTGGCGGAGCGGGCATCCGAAAGCAAATTCATATTCTCTTGTTGAAGTCTCTTTAATTTGTGAGGTGTTCTACCATCACACTCTTGCCTCACTGTCCAGAAAATCAGAGTATGCATTTTCTGTTTGTCATGCAACAGGAACGATCTGGAAACAACGAGGTTTTATTACTGCATCGTGAAAACCAATAGCTCATGCAGGAATAATAACTGAGTTGTTGGAAGCAATCCAGAACCCAAAACAGCTGGCAGTAATTCATTGTAGGAGTCATACTCGTGGTAGAGATTCAGTCTCTAAAGGAAATCATAGAGCTGATATCACTGCGAAGTATGCAGCTCAGAATGCTCCAATCTATGTGATGAATTTAACATCTATTGATTCTGATGATCTAGAGAAAGCTTATGTAGACTCAGATATTGAGAAATGGAAGGATAAATTTGGAGCTAGGAAACATGGGATATGGATTACTGATACAGGAAGACCATTGTTACCAAAAGATTTGTATACCTATTTGTGTCAAGCCATCCACACAAAAGGTCATTTTGGTACACAAGCTGTTGTGGATTCTATCAGGAGACAATGGGTTGCTCCTGGAATAAGTACTGTTGCAAATAAGGTCTGTAATAGCTGTCCAGTCTGCCAAAAGTTCAATCAAAGTGCCTTCAGAAAGAAAGGTTTGGGTGGTAGACCTTTAGCATATTGTCCATTTGAGAGTTTACAGATTGATTATATCTGTATGCCTAAAGCTGGAAGATACAAATATTGTCTTGTGATAGTCAATAGACTAACTAAATGGCCTGAAGCTTTTCCATCAGATACAAATTCAGCTAGTTTTGTGGTGAAAGTGTTACTGAAAGAAATTGTGCCTAGATTTGGTGTACCTTTAAACATAGATTTGGATAAGGGATCTCATTTCACTCAGGATATCCTTAGAAGAATCTATGAGAATCTAGGAATAACACCTAAATATCATGTTCCGTATCATCCGCAAAGTTCAGGTCAGGTGGAGCGTATGAATAGGGAACTCAAGACTATGGTTGGGAAACTCTGTGCTGAAACTCATCTCAGATGGCCAGAGATTCTTCCCATAGCTTTGTTTTACGTATGAGACCAAGAGCGGATCTACATATATCATCTTATGAGATGCTCTTTGGACATGCTCCACTACAAGCAAAAACTTGTAAGGCTATTTATGCATCACTCTTTGGATGGGGTTTTCAAATTGCTTCATATTTAAGTGCTTTACAGCAGAGGCTAAGAGAATTACAAGATATGGGAGTATTAATTCAATCTGGTCCATTGGATTATTCTCTTCATAATTTTCAACCAGGTGATATGGTCTATGTGAAAAATTTTGCCAAAACGTCGGCAACAGAACAAAATTGGGTAGGTCCTTATACAATTGTATTAGTTTCACCATCTTCTGTAAAAGTTTTAGGTAGAGATTCGTGGTATCATTGTTCTCACATAAATTAGCATATGGAATAGATAATGAAACTGTAGAAATTGTTAATAATGATGAAGAAGAAAAAAGAAGAAGAAGAGATTGTGTAATTTGAGATCTTCAGTCAATTAGAGTCTGCAGTCAGAAAGTTCAGTAAGGAGAGGACCATTCCAGTGGAAGAGGACATTCGGATGGAAGAGGATATGGATGAAGAGGATTCAGGATTCAGAATTTATAGACTTTGTATTAAGACTGATGGACTTATGAATTGAACTGATAAAACTTCATTTTCAAGGATTTTCTTAAAGAAGAGGATTAATCATGGACAATTTGGATTAAATAGTTTGGAAGTTTTTGGGTAATGTATATAGTATCATTACATACTCATATGCATCCAACATTGCACATAAAATTATCAAGACCTTCGATGGAGAAAAGAAGAAGAGGAAAACCGGAGAGAAGAAGAGAGGATTTCCTAGAGGAATGGAACATCGTGAGAAGAAAGGAGATCTGAAGGAGATCTACAGGAGATCTGGCGTTTTGGGTAGGTATCATACATCCATCAGTAACATGTTGCAACACAATATAGCAAAGAAACAACATAACAAATCAGATACATACAACACAAACATGTTAGGATACATTGTGTTCCTTATGGAATGAGACAATATATAATACTAACAAAATTAGAATTAGCTATAGGATAAGTAAGTACTAACAAGAGATAGTTAGTTACTAACAAAGATTAGCTAGTTATTTAGATAGATGTAGCTAGACTAACAAACTAATACATTAGGGTTAGTTTAGAATAGTTTAGTAGAATAGATATAATATTAGATTAGGTTAGAGGATAAGATAAGGTACTAATGTAGATTACAGTGCAGATATAACTGACATAACAAAATTGCATTACATGACGAACATATAACATACTACAGATCACATATCACAAGTAATGTAAATAGTTGTGTAAATAGTATGTGTATATTGTAAATTGTATTATAGTGTAAGCATTGTATATATGTAAAGGGTGTACATATGTATATTTGATATGTACATTATATGTACATACATGTATATATGTATATCATGTATGTATATATCATGTATATATTGAATGTGTATATATGTGTATAAATGTAAATTCTGTGAATACTTTGATGTAATTGAGTTGCAAACATTCAAATGTAATTTGCATAAGGGAGTTTACTGTTTTGTTTTAATTTTGATGTAAAGACTTATGCAACGTTGTGTTAAAATGTTTTCCCAAAATGGTTTGCATTTATTAGTTGGTAGGATATTTCTGTATTAGAATAGGAGTTATGTTTGATGTTTGTTTTGACTTTTGTGTTGATATTTCATATTTGCTGTTGATTTTTGTTGGGAATTTTTGCATTGTTACTTGTTGTTTTATGCTTTGAACTATGTAACTGTTCAATGTATTTATCTTTTTACCTATCCTTGTTGAAATCCCTAGTGTAGGGTAGAGTAGGATAGTATTAGATAGAATAGAGTTAGTGTAGGTTGTTTGTTATTTTGGGTTAGAATTTTAGTTTAGTTTGTAGTGCAAAAATACCAAAATTTTGGTAATTTCAGCTTTGTGCAAAGGGGGGAACTGTTATGAGTAGATTAGCTAGTTATTAGGTATTGATTATATATTGATTAGGAAGTATCTAGCAGGAAGGAGCTGGAGCTGGGAATTCCAGGTTGGAATGAAGGAGGAGGAAGTCTATCTGTGTGCTGTGTGTAGACTCCATTAGTGGTAGGCAAAATATGTTGCCAGCCTGGGAGAACTCAGAGCAAAGGACACCTTGCATCCTGTTTTCCCCTGGGATCCTATGTGGTGTGGCATTTAAGAAAAGAACAAGAGAAGAGGACAGTGCTTCAAGCAAAACCCTTACTGCTTAGTTCCTGAGACAACTGCAGCTCCTGACATCCAGACATCATCAGTGGATTGCAGTGAGAAATCCCAAAGCCACAAAAGCCCCAGCTGTACTCAAACCTGGCAGGTTCCAGGTGTGAGGCAGAAACCCAGAGACTCCAGTATAGCTCCTTGGGCCCTGTTAGTTAGATAGTTTAAATTAGTGTAGTGAATAAGTCCTTCCCTGTCCCTTTGGGTTTTGTTATTAGGTGTTAAGATTTTAGAGTAGTCATTCCTATCCCTCCTTTTAGTTGTTTCTAATTAAAACCCAATTTCACCTTGTTACCTTGTCAGTTAATTCAAAGCCTCTGGCCAGAATGACAGTTGGTTGTTATTTTCCAGTTGGGAGTGGTGTAGCTGTACAAGACTTCAGCCATCAGTTTTAGTCTCTCTTACATCCCAGAGAGTGTTCCCACAAACCCCATAGTTGATTTTTAATATCCCTGGTGACCCCATTACTTATACTTATCTTACAGTTGGAGAATGCTTTATAGTCTTATATATTTCATTCAGTTCTCTATATAGTTTAGAAATGAGGCTTTTGTCCCATGTACTTGCTATAAAGACTTTCCATGTTTGTTTTTTGCCTTATCTTAATTTCTTTGGTTTTTTAATTTTTTTATTTTAAAACATTTATTAATATTCATTTTTAACATGGTTACATGATTCATGCTCCTACTTTCCCCTTCACCCCCCGCACTCCCCCCAACCATGGCCGATGCACATCTCCACTAGTTTTGTCATGTGTCCTTGATCAAGACCTATTTCCAAATTGTTGGTAGTTGCATTGGTGTGGTAGTTTCGAGTCCACACCCTCAATCACATCCACCCCGACCCATGTGTTCAAGCAGTTGTTTTTATTTGCTTTTTTTGTATAATCCACACATGTGATATTCTTGTCTCATCTTCTTTGAGATGATAATATAACAGATGACATCTTTGACTTCTTTTTGCTCCCTTTTTTATTTCTACCCTGCCATATCACTAATATCATTCTGATATTTGGGGCAATGCCAATCTTCATCATCTGGAATTCAGTTCAGACAGGATGGGGCATTAGATGTCTATGTAGAAAACTTGAAAAAAAAAACTCCTGGATCATTGAAGAATCAATTAATTACTTAAAGTACTCTTTACTGAAAAAGTACCAACTGTACAGCAGACTGTCAACTTCAAGGCATGTGTGTGTATGTGTTTTAACTCTCTATGTGTACCAAAGACACAAGCCAACCAGTAAAATCAATATATCAGAAGTAAAATAAATTTTTCACGTACATTTCATAATTTAAAAAAGCATCCTAAATCAGAGATGTATTCTAAAATGTATTTGACAGAAAGTTGCAGGAATTTTGCAAGTACTATGTCATTCATAACCCTTTGGAAAAAAGCAATTTCCTTTTCATTGATAAAAATCATTGAAGGTTAAAGAAAATGAAATTAATGTGTAGTATTTTCCAAATAATTTATGCAAGTGGAACATTAATTCATAATCCTTAAAGTTAAAAAAAAGATTTAATAAAACCCAAGAAACAGAATAACTCTAAATCTTCATTTATCTCAGTCCAATAAATTTTAAACAAAATCTACCATATTTTTAAAATTTGACTAGTGGAAGAAAAGATCTATGACGGTTTTGAATATCATATAATTATTAGATCATCTATAATAACTAATTTCACTGAAGTCACTTTTAATCTGAAACCGTTCCCCAAAAACTTTAAAGTTAACACATTACTATAGAAAATTATTCATTTGGAAATTGAAATTCTTACTTTAGATGTCAGGAAAAATAAAATATCATAGGATCATAGATTTAGAACCAGAAGGAACATTCTCATTTTTATTTTTGAGTAGGGATTCCAAATCACAGAATGCAGGCATCTCTAAATAATCAAGATTAGACTATCTAGGGGGCAGCTGGGTAGCTCAGTGGAGTGAGAGTCAGGCCTAGAGACAGGAGGTCCTAGGTTCAAACCTGGCCTCAGCCACTTCCCAGCTGTGTGACCCTGGGCAAGTCACTTGACCCCCATTGCCCACCCTTACCAATCTTCCACCTATGAGACAATACAC
>NC_058135.1:156960920-157039178 GCF_016433145.1 Gracilinanus agilis
TCCCTGCCAGTGCTAGGACAGCGAAAATCCTCTTGGTGTTGCTGACAGTATTACTGATGTCCATTGGTAATACTACATAAACATAAATTAACACTGATGTAAAACAATTTGTCGCACCTATGCAGGAACTATGGGCTGAATAAAAATGCTCCCCATAACTATGTGTATAGGAAAACTTTATTTAATCTCATTGCTTATAATGGTAATTATAAATCTATTAATTTATTTAATAAATTTAATTTATTAATAAATCTATAAATCTATTGATTTGAAGCTCATGTAAATTGAGGCACAGACCCTATGGACTTGGGTTTCTCTTTCCCCAAAGGGCATCTACATCTCAAAGCACAGTAATAAACACAAGCTTCCTCTGAAACTTCTGTCCCTCTTTCCCTGAACAGAAAGAAAAATGAAAAATATCCAATGTTGAAACATTAAAAACAATCTTTATTAAACAAGGTCATAGATGTGCATGGGAGCAAAGCAGTCTTAAACCAAAAAGTTCAAAATTCTTAGCTGGTGAGCTAATTCTTTCAAAGAAATGGAGATGTTCACCCTGACAGAAGGGATGGCTACTGCTAATGGGAAGTAACAAATAAAATTTAAAAAGAAAGTATTTATGTATTTTTGCTCCTTGAGATTTATAATTTCATTTTTTCTTTTGTTTTACATCACTTCATTTATAAATATGAGTTCTTTCTGCCATACAACTAACCAATCCAATAAACAAGGAAATTTTGAGAAAAAAAAGAGAAATGGACCAATTCAGCAAAACCAACCAACACATCAAGTGAATCTGACAGTATAAAAAGTATATTTATAATCCTCCTTCACTTCAAAGAAGAGAGGAAGGTGCATTTTCCTCTATCCTTATAATTACAAAGTGTTCAGTTTCATCCTCTCCCCATTTTTCCATTGTCCTAGCCATTATATGTATAGTTTTCTTGTTTCTGCTTCATTCCCACATATCAGTTCATACATACCTTCTCACATTCCTCTCAATTATCCATATTGTCATTTATTTTATTATAATAATATTTCATTTTTTTGAGTATCATAATTTGCATAGCTATTCCTTAATACATAAGTATATTGTTTGCTTCCAGTTCTTTGCTATTACAAAAAGTGCTGCTAGGAATATTTTAGTGTAAAGGGAACTTTTAATTTTTTTATTTATCTTTGGCTCGTTGGTGTATATCTGGCAAGGAATGCTTTAGATCAGAGAATATGAACATTTTAGTTACTTCTGAAGAATAATTCCAGAATTAGGTTAATGATTTAGAGTTCCACCAATATCACAGTTATACCTATATCTTTTTTAGTGCTCTTTAAACTTGATTATTTTCATTTTTATCATCTTTAAAATGTGTTATTCTGTGATTTTTGAAATAATCTAAATTTTAATTGAAACAAAAAAAATTCAAATTCTGAAAAAAATTTCTTCCAAATCTATAAAAACTTAATGTTTAGAACACATGCCAATTGGAATCACATAGCATAGGTCTATGACTCAAGTACAGTGCAAACTATTGGCAGATTTATTGGCAGAGTCCTTATCTAAACTTCCTTGTTCAATGGATATGGACATTTTAGTCACTTTAAACATAATTCCAATTTACTTTTCAGAATTGTTGGATCAATCCATAGCTCCACTAAGAGTGTTCTTGTCTTTTTTTAGTTCCTACAACATTGACTATTTCTACCTTTTGCCATTTTTTTCTGGTTGAAGGGTATGTGATAAAGCTTTAGGGTGAACATGATATGCATTTCTTTTATTAGTAATAATTTGGTGCAATCCTTTTACATGCGTGTTGATAGATTGGTAGATTTACTGTCAATAGATTACTAATAAATTCTTTTGAACCCTGATGCTTACTATTCTTTAATTACTTATTTATTGGAGAATGGTCTTACAAATTTGTGTTAATTCCCGTATATTAGATTTTTGAACCATATCATAAATTTATTAAATATCTGATATTTAATGCAACTTTTCATCATTTCATGTTTTCTAGTTTCATTGGAAATGCATTATTTTTGTTTGGAGAAAGGCTTTTCACTATTAAGGAAGATATACTGCTTCACTTGGTGATCTTATCAGCTCCCTTAGATTTTAGTACAATTTCTATGCCAATGATTCTCAAATCTTTCTTTCCTGTCCCAATGTTTCTGCTCATCTCCAATCTCACAATTTTAATTGCCTTTCAGATATCTCAAACTTCATAACCAGCATACATCTTTGTCCAAAATTTAGCTCATTATTTTTCCATATAAGATATCCCCTATTCCTACCTTCCTTATTAATTTAGAGAGCAACATTATCTTCCCAGGCCATCAGGCTTACAACCTAGGAGTTATCTTGTATTCTTTACTATCTCTCATTTCCCTAAACCAAAGTGTAGTCAAGGCCTGTCAACTTTACTTTTGTAACATCTCTCTGTTATTCCCATTTCTCTTATCTGGCACTGCCACCACTCTAGTGCAGACTCTCATCAACTTAAGTCTTGATTCCTACAATTGCCTGCTGATGGGTTTTCCTCCCTCAAATCTCTCCCCCACTCCAATCAATCATCCATTAAGCAACAAAAATTATTTCCCTAAAACTTGGATCTGATAATTTTACCCTTTAGCCCCTACTCAGCAAGCTTCAGTGGTTTCCTATTGCTTCCAAGTACAAGTACAAAATCTCAAATACAAAAGCCCATGGTGTTCAAAGCCATTAATATTCTGGGCTCCTCCTGCATTTTCAGACTTCTTACACCTCTGATGCAAGATACTGGCCTCCTGGTTATTCCTGGAACAAGACACTCCAACTCTTTTTTTTTCTCGTCATTCTCTTTAGTTGTCTCCCATATCTGGAATACTCTCCATCTTATGCTCCAACTACTGACCTTTCTGGCTTCCTTTAAATTTTGACTAAAGAGAAACCTTTTTCAGTAAGTCTTTCCCAAATCCTCTTGATTACAGTGCCTTCTCCCTGTAAATTATTTCTTATATATCCTGTATTTAGCTCACTCTTCATATAATTGCTTTCATATTGTCTCTCCCATTAGATCATAAGTTCTTTTAAGGCAGGGAATATCTTTTGTCTGTTTTTAGATCCCTAGTATTTAGCACAATGTCATGTACATAGTAGGCATTTAGTAAATATTGATTGATTGAAGGAAAATTTAACATTTCATTTTTTGTGATCAACTGTATCTCTTATTTGGAAAAGATTTTTCTCCAAATATATACATTGAAAGGTGCCTGATCTAGTTGGTGAAGGAGTCACGAAAGACTTCTGGTAGAAGGTTACAGCTGGGAAATTGTGGTATTTATATAAATCCATGCATAATTTCTTAAAGAACAAGATAGTGAAAAACTGTTAGCCATATTGCCTCATAAAACATTGGGTCACAAAGGAGAGGTAAAAAAGTAGTTTATCAAAAGCTTGAAAAGGGACTTAAATTAAAAAATATATATATCTTAAAAGTATTTAATGATGTTATTTAAAGATACTCCCAAATCTTAAGTATATATATATATATATATATTATTATTATTATTATTATAGCTAGTTTCTAGGTTACTTCTAAAACTACTAGCACCACTCTTACTATTCCTACTACTACTATCATTATTCTTTTCATCTACATAACCTTTGTTATGTAGATCTAATATTTAAAACTTTACTTAATCTGCCCCCTTCTTCCTTTCTTCCATTTCCAGTCTTTTACATTTAATTCCTTTGGTCTACTCTATGGCATTATTTTCCACTTACTCAGTATATATCTTGAATTATTTACTTGCATATTGTCATTCCCAGTGGAGTCTGAGACCCTTGAAGGCAGCAATCCTGCATTTGTCTTTCTCAGTATACCTGCTGCTTATACTTAACCTTCGGCCTTAACATGTTGGCACTTAGTATGCAATTAATAAATTCTTATTGACTGATTAACTAATATCCATTCTTGTACATTCTGCATTAGGCAGTCAAAAGGGCAGTAGAGAAAATAAATAGGAGAATACAAATATACACAGAGGAGGTCTGTGATGGACAGGAAATATTTTAAGAATAAATTCTCAGAGTATAGCTGATAAGAGGGGAAGATATGAAAAGCCTAGAGAAAATATTTTATTGCATTTCCAAAAATGAGTTGGCCACAATAATATTAATAATTACTCACGCATGTGTCCTTTTCTATTTCAATGAAATTTTTTGAGAGTTCCCAGGGTAGAGTAGCAAGAACATTGGATTTGAATTCAGAAACACTGGGTTTAATCCCACCTCTGTCACAGTTTAAGGAAGAAAATGAATATTTGTTAGATTACTACTACCCTTTAAATAAATTTAATAGGCTTTGAGGAATACAAGGATGTATAAATTATGGTTCTGGTCATAAGAGAATGTAAGTACTAGATATAAAATATGCATATGAATAATTATAAGAAAATAGAATATTAGTGCATAAGAGAAGTAAGATAGATGCTTTTATAGATCTTTAAGAAGCATCATTAGATATTATTTCATTCTATCCTCACAATAAACCAGGGAGAGGGGCACTTCATGTATTATTGTCTACATTTTAGATCTGCAGGAGCCATGACTCTGGAAAATGATTTTATTTATCTAGTCACAGGGTTAGTAAATGTTGAAGGAAGAATTAGAACACATGTCTTAATGACTTCAAGACCACTATGCTTTTTTTTTTTTTTTGACTCATTAAGATATTAGAAAAAGGTCAGGGGAGAGACATGGCTTGTAGCTGGAGGACTCAAAGAAAGCTGCATGGAAGAAATAGCTGTATATTCTATATAGCACAAGATATGGAAAATTATTTCTGCCATATTGTGATGCCCACCCTTTGTGGCTTATGCCGGTGTTTGCAGTCCTACTTCTTTGCCATGTAAGCTCTCCCCTTCAAAACAGCCACTGTTATACTTCTTGAGAAGAGCAAAATTGTTCTGATATTATTTCCAAGAATTTCACATCTCTGTTTCACTGCCTGGAGTTGCCACCACAACATATATTTTTGTGTATTTATCTTTAGTCAAAGCCAAGGACGGCATTTTATACACAGTGAATATGAGAAGAAATATGAAGTTGATGTCACCAATGTCTCATAGCTATAACACTTTAATGTTTATAAAGCATTTTCTTCAAAACAGCTCAATGAAGTAGGGAGAACCAATCTATGTCTGTGAGGCATGGGGAAAAAATTACTATCAGATGACCTCTGCTAAGACCTGCTATCACTGGAGTGTCTTTCCCCCCCTCATTCCTTCCTCTACACCTAGCTATCCCAGAATCCATCTGAAAGTCAAAATGGCAGGCCCTGGGCCATTTGGAAGACCTCCTCCTCCCCATCATTGGATGTGCCTCCCCTGCTTGTTTTCCTCCATCAAGACTATTTGATTACTCTTAGAAGTTGGATGAGAAGGGAGCCAGTGACTCTATTACTTCTGAAAGGATGGAACATCATAAGCCTGATTATCTTCCTGCCAAGTGAATGGCATATATATATATATATATATATATATATCTCTTGTAAAAAATGTTGTGCTTTGCTACTTGCCTTATCACTAAATCTTTATGACTTCTGGACCTTTCCATCTTCTCTCCAGTCAGTGATTCCCAAAGTGGGCGCTACCACCCCCTGGTGGGTGCTGCAGTGATGCAGAAAAGTGGTGATGGCCACAAGTGCATTTATCTTTCCTATTAATTGCTATTAAAATTTAAAAAAAATTAATTTCCAGGGGGCTAAGTAATATTTTTTCTGGAAAGGGGGAGGTATGTCAAAAAAGTCTGGGAACCAGTGCTCCAACTAAAAGTTATCTTATGCATTATTTCTAACTCTTGGCCTCCTCACCTCTTAACAGCAGTTTTTCAAGAGTACAGACTTTCTTGATTTTATGGCTTTCCATGTCTGAACAAGTATTCCTTTTCCTCCCTGATTACTGACCTCCCTTGCTTCATTTAAATCCTAACAAAACAAACAAACAAACAACAAAACAAACCATCTTTTACTGGAAGACTTCCCCAATCCCTTTTAATTCTAGCAGCTTCATTCTGTTAATTATTTATTTATTTATCCTGTACATAGTTTGTTTTCTATATGTGTATTTGCATCTTGTCTTCCACATTAGATTGTAAGCTATTTAAGGGGAAGGACTATCTTTTGTCTTTTTTTGTATCTTTAACACTTAGCTTGAGCATATAGTAGGCATTTATTAAATATTTAATGATTAATTATATCTCTAGTGATTTGTAGAGATAGTTGGCATAAAGAAAGCATTTAAGAAATGCTTTTTAATTAATTAAGTATAATTTAAGATTGCTAAGGCAAATTTTTCTCTAATTATAAACTGTGTCCATACAGCTTAATTCTTTCTATTCTAAACTTGTAATCTGTAAACTGTAATGGTACAGTTTTACTTAAGACTATTCATAGTACTGTTTAAAAGTTCTATACCATAATTTGCTCAAGATAATGCAAAGAAAAGTATGATTGTGGTAGGAGTTCTATATGACAGATTTAGGAATTTTGAAAATAATTATTTTGGTAAGGCAAAGAGATTTTTATAAAGTTTAAAAAAAACTGTTTGAGGGAACCAGAGCTACTTCCAAAGCAAAAACCAAGGGAATTTGGATCACAGCATTCTAATTTTGAATGAATCATTTTGACATTCCTTGTCTTTCTTAAGAGGAAAATCCCTTCCATCTTGGAGCAGATTGAAAGATCAAATACTTAACCTTTTGAATGGTTAGCCATTCTTTAAACTTGATGAGAATTTGGGTTTCTTGAGTCATAAATTTATAAGTCTAAAAAAATGTCCATTCATGGAGTCATGAGAAATTTTTTTTGTCTTACCAGTTCCTTTGCTTTGTGGGTAAGACAGATTTCAATTCTGTTGTTTTCTTCCAAAAATTAGATGCAGGTCTTTTAACCAATTTCTCAGACCCTCTATGAAATAACAATGGTCTTCAAAAGAAATAATTTCTTCTTTAAAAATTAATGATTTCAGGGGGGCAGCTGGGTAGCTCAGTGGATTGAGAGCCAGGCCTAGAGACGGGAGGTCCTGGGTTCAAATCCGGCCTCAGCCACTTCCCAGCTGTGTGACCCTGGGCAAGTCACTTGACCCCCATTGCCTACCCTTACCAATCTTCCACCTATAAAGTCAATACACAGAAGTTAAGGGTTTAAAATAAAAAAAAAATACAAAAAAAAAATTAATGATTTCAGGACAGCTGGGTAGCTCAGTGGATTGAGAGCCAGGCCTAAAGATGGGAGGTCCTAGGTTCAAATCCAGCCTCAGACACTTCCCAGCTGTGTGACCCTGGGCAATTCACTTGACCCCCAATACCCACCCTTACCACTCTTCCACCAAGGAGCCAATACATAGAAGTTAAGGGTTTAAAAAAAATTAATGCTTTCAGGGGGCAGTGGGGTGGCTCAGTGGATTGAGAACCAAGCATAGATGGAAAGTCCTAGGCTCAAATATGGCCTCAGACACTTCCTAGCTATGTGACTCTGGGCAAGTCACTTGACCCCCATTGCCTAGTTCTTACCACTCTTCTGCCTTGGAGTCAATACACAGTATTGACTCAAAGAAGGAAGGTAAGGGTTTAAAAATTAAAAAAAAGTTAAAAATATTATGCTTTCAGCATTGTTTTATAGATTGAGTTTCATGCATGGGGTATAGCTATGCAAATAAAAGCAAACAGGCCATAGTGCAATGTCAGGAAGGAGAGCACTGGCCAACACAAACAAAATGGGATGACTGGGGAAAAAATAGATAACTTTGATTTAATGTTTTTAAGATCTCTAATTGACAAATGGTAAAAGGATATGAACAGCTGAAGAAATTAAAACTATCTTTAGTCATATTAAAAAATTCACTAGTAACTATTGTTAACTAGGAAATAACACAGAACTACTAAAGTAGTCAGAAAACAAACAAAAAAAAAACAAGTCTTTAATCAGGAAAGAGATAGTGTTCAATTTCTGCTGCCACACAGTCAAGTGTCTAAAAACCAGACAAAGCCAAGGGCACTGGGACTCTGGGAACTGTATCGCTGGGAGAATGCACCACAGGATGATTCTCCAAAGAGTGACAGTACTTGGGGGTCTTTTATACCCTCTGGAGAAGGTGGTACAGCAAACCTGCATAGACAAGCAGCAAGCAAGCTGAAAAGAGGCTACAGCCAGCAGCTGGGAATCAGGGAGGGGTCAAACCAAAAACTAGACTTCCTGAGAGAGGACTTTAATACAGTGGGAGAAGCTACAAAGACAAATATGGGTACTCAACCTTTGACTCTGCCTCCCAGGATCACCCAAACTGGGGTCACCAAAATGCTTCAAGGTCTATTGTTCAGTCCAAAACAGGTGTGTTTGGAACTTCCTTGAGGGTGAGTCCTCAAGGGGCTGGAGCAAACTTGAATCTTGCAGAAAACCCAGTTGACATTATTAATTACAGAAATGCAAAATAAAACAACTCTGAGGTATCACCTCACAACCACCAGACTGACTAATATGAAGGGAAAAAAGGGAAAATTATAAATGTTGGAGAGGGTGTGGTAAAACTGAGATACTAATACATTCTTGATAGAGCTGTTGGCTTATTCCACCATCCTTCACAACATGAAGAACATGGAAATATATATTGTATGATAACAAATGTTCAACCTATATCATTAAACCTGCAAGCATGAAGATGGGGTGGGGGCTATGGAGAGAGAGGGCATGAACTGCAAAATGTCAGAAAACGATTGTTGAAAATTGTATTGGCATGTAGTCTGAAAAAAAAGGCCTCTTATTAATATCTCAATTTCCCTTCACAATAACAAGATGTCATTATTATCTTCATGTTAGTGATGTGGAAACTGAGGCAGATAGAGGTTTCATGACTTGTCCTGGGCCAAACAGCTAGTAAGGGCAGGTTTTCCTTTCTGTAAGATCTCACCACCTAAATGCTCTATTAAAAAAACAAAAAAACATTACTTTAGAGTATTTGGAATAGGGGAGAGGAAAAGGGATCAAATATTCATTAAGTTTTACTCTGTGCTGGGACTGTGATAAGATATTCATGAATATTATCATATTTGATCCTCACAACAACCCCAGAAGGTAGGTGATATTATTATCTTAATTTTACTGTTGAAGAAACTGATGCAGACAGAGGTTAAGTGATTTCCCCTGGGGCACAGCTAATACTTGTTTAAGGCAGGTTTGAATTAGGGGGTCTGGAGTCTCTGATTGGATTCCTACCTTTTCTACCTTCCTCTACCTTCATCCCTTCTGATTACCCCCACCCTAATAATACACACTGAGGGTCACACTGTATTACAAGTAAACATGCAGTCCAGAAAGTCCAGAAAGTAGGCTCAAACTTAAAGTGAACATGAGGCAAATAAGGCAACACAGTTCTTGGAAATCCTTTTTGTTGAAGGTAGTTCCTTTCTTTTTCTTCGTGGGGCTCTTCTTGAATTTATCCTTAGATATGATATAATTTTATTTTGGAGTCCTTCTAGAATCCTGGAGCTGGGAGCTGTCTTTTCTCAGGGCATCTGACTTGTCTCCTAATTCTGATGTAGAAATGGTCATCAGTTGTTACAGGGACAAATCTGGGACACCCATGGGAAGCCCAACATCTTTTGACCATTTGAAATCCACAAAATCATCCTCTATTCAACGGTTGGCAACCTTTTTGGCCGTGAGAGCCATAAAAGCCTGCGGAAGGAGGAGGATGGAGGTGGAAGGCTCTGGAATATGGAGCAGGGGCTGAAGGGCCCCCTGGGGCACATTCTGGGGCTCTGCCCGGACTGGCAGATCGAGAGGTGGAGCCAGATATGGCTCGAGAGCTATACATGGCCGACCCCCTGCTCTATTTAAAGGTAATAGAGGATCCATGGACTCTTTTCCTCACCCTCTTCACCAAGCAATTCTCTCTCAGAGGCTAGGCTTGCCTTTTTTTATCATCTAGGTTGGCCCTGGCTACTGGGAAGCTAGAAGCTAAACTGTTCTGCTTTTTTTTAATACAAGGTTCAATCAATTTCAACATACTTCTTGGCTACTATCATTGCCAGTGGCTTGAAGTACTCTACTTCATAACTTATGCAACTTATTTTAGTTCCTTTGATTAATGAATTCAGGAAAGTTGTTCTCATCAGATTAAGTTAGTTACTTTGAGGAAAGTGCTGTGACAGTCATACTGATCCTCCTTTTACACTAATAAATAGGGGAAAAGTAAATTTAAAAATCTTGTATTTTAAAAAGTTACTTTGATTAGATAAAAATTATTTGAGGTCAAATATGAAGACATAGAATACTTGAAAAATTAAAAAGTATTTAAAAAGAAAAATTATCAGCAGCTGAATTATTTCTAAATTATATTTTTTAAATTGATGAGTGAGTGGTAGAGGAGGGAAAACCTATTATTTTCTGAGAGAATAGGAACTAGCCCTATGATTTCATCAGGAAAAGAACAAACTGCTGAGAAGAAACTTTCTCAATGTTCTCATGAGGGAACTCTCCCTATCAATGAAGGTCGTTACCTTCTTTGCAATTTATAATCTAAGAGAGTTAACAAGAACACAGAGTCTAAATAATTTACCCAGGGCCAAACATAAAGTATGAATTGAATTTAAGACTTTATTGAGAAAGTATATTTGATATATCATGCTGCCTTTAGTAGTTTCAATAATCCTGTGGAAATACTAGATTGAAATTCAATAGGAAGAAGTACTCAAAGGCCATTTTCAAAAGAAAATTTAAATAATGTGGAAAATAAATTTTATATTCGCATATATGGTACACCCACAGTATTTACATTCCACAAATATTTTAAAATCCTTGTATGTCCAAGGCCTTGTACTTGGTAGTGAAAAAAAAAAAAGATTAAATAAGAAACAATTGCTTCTCTTAAGGTGCTTATACAATAGTAGAGGAACCATACACAAATAATTATAATACTCCAAAGCCATTATAAGTGCGTAAAAGTATATTTTTCAGAAGACTATAAAGATGCAGGATTAGCAAGCTTAAAGGGACCTTAAAAGTATCTAGTTGATTATCTCTTTTATTGATGATGAATCCAAAGCTAAAAACCAAACCTGACTCAGTTCAGAGTACTTCCCTTGAATTTATTTTATTTCACTATGATCCAATAAATTCAGCAAAAGATTAACAACATTCTATTAATTGGATAAAAATATATTGAACACCTACTATGTACAAAGTAGTGTTCTCTGTGCTGGGGAGACATTAAAATGTTCCAAGCTTCAAAGAACTTACACTCTAGTGGGAGAAAGATTTACACAATTCAAATGCAAGATAGACCAAAACAGGTGACACAAGAGAGTTAGGAGAAGCAATGTGTCTTAATTCTAAATATGTAGAGATTATAGGAAAGAAGACCTGGTCTAAAGCAGCACCTATAACACATACTGGATGTATGACCTTGGTAATTCAGTTTCTTGTTGTTCTAAGTAATTTTATAAGATTATAAATTACAGAAAAAGTACTAGCCAGACTGTATCAATAGAGTTTCTTCAACTTGGAGTTCCTTTTACAATGAAATGAGAGGTCCAGTCCATTATTTAAAAGGTAAAATTTGAGATAAGTAGGATTTAAACAGGCAGGGATTTGGGCAGAAGGTCCTTATGGGAAAGGTTTAACAATATCCAGAAATAAAATGTATGTAGGGCACTTTTTTTACTCTAATCTTCATTATTAACATTTCTCTACTTTCTTAATTCTAGACAACCAATAAAAATAATAAATCAAGACTTTGTAGTTTTCAAATTCCCACCTTGTGAATACTCAATTTGAAAATTTAACAATCAGCTCTTGCTAGCTCCAGAACATCCCTGCAAAAGAGAGCAATATTAGAAAAGTCACACAGAATCAAAAAATAATGACGCACATTTGGGAAATCACATTATGTAAAGTTTGTGATTATCAGTAGTAAACGGTTGGCATATGGATTAGTAGAAGAAAATAATTGTGGGAAACTGAGAATCAGCAATAAGGAAGGACTGATGGTGAATTAGAATGACACATCTTCTGGGAAATACCTAAGAAAGAGTTCTCGATCCAAGGGAAGAATTTCTAATTAGAATTAAATGGTATTAAAAGGATTTTTTTTCTTTTTTTGAGGGGAAGATTCTTCAAGACCTAATTATTAAATAGTTGTCTAAAATCCTTTTGACTGTTGGTGATAAACTATGGCAAAAATTGATGACTTTACCTGCCTCCAATCATGACCTTACTAGAGAAATAAGCCTATTTGTGAGTTACATAGAACTAGAATATACTTGGTAAATAAAAAGGTTTGGTTAACAAGAATGACCCATGTTTTATTAAAATGCCATGGATATTTGGAAGAGGCAGAGCCAAGATGGTAGAGAAGGTTTAGGGATCCGTCTGATCTCTACAAATTTGCCCTTCTAAACGCAATGATATAGTACCTCAAAATGAATTCTAGAGCAGCATAACTAAGAAAAAGACAAGGTGAAGTCATTTTTCAGCCCAAAACAACTTAGAAAGCCTGCATGACGGAACCAGTGCACCAACACCACTGCCAGTATGGAGATGGAGCACAGCACACCAGGGCAGGACCCACTGAAGCAACAAGTATTGGGTGCAGCTGAAACAGCCACCAAGGCTTCTTGAACTCTCAGCCACAAGATGGCAAGAGCAGGGTCATAAAACTTCTCAGAAGGAGATTTAAGGATCACCTTGCTGAATCAGGGTGCAAGACTCTTGTTGCATTGCTTATATCCAGAACCAGGTCACAGTCATGGGATACCAGTCACAGGATGAGGAGGAGCACCGACATACACCAACATTCATAGCCACAGGGGAGCAGGAGAGCAGGGAATCCTGATGACATTTCCAAGGGATAAAATAGTGCTTGAGGTATTTACTTATTTACTTATAGAGCAGAGCATAGGCCCGGAGAGTATTAAATATACCTCTCCTTACATCACATCACTTGGGAAGAGCTGAATACAGATAGATTCTCGGTGCCAGCTCTGAAGACAGTTTCATAAAGAACCTGAAGCTTGGGACAGGGCCCTCTTCACCACAATTGAAGTTCAACTTTAATGGTATTTTAAGCTAAAGGAAAAGAAAAAGGCAGGAAAACAAGCAAACAACAGGAAAAGAAACAACATAGAAAGTTATTTTGGTGACAAGGTGGACTTGAATTCAGAAGAAGATGACAAACAATACTGTGGCATCCAAAGCCTCCAAGAAAAATGTGAGTTGTTCTTAAAGCCCAAAAAGATTTAATGAAGGAACTTAAAATGGATTTTAAAAATCAAATAATAGAGATTGAAGAAAAATTGGAAAAGAAATGAGAGTGGTATAGAAAAATTATGAAAAAATCAAAAGTTTGATAAAGGAGACAAAAAGTACTGAAAAAAAATAATACCTTAAAAAAGAGAATAGCCCAACTGGTAGAAGAAGTACAGAAATCCAAAGAAGATAACTTCTTAAAAAACAGAATTGGAAAAATGGGGGGAAAAATTAAAAAATGAACTGAAGTGAAAAACTTCTTGAAAGACAGAATTTATTCTTTGGGGAAAAAAAGAGGTACAAAAATTCCCTAAGGAAAATAAGTCTTGAAAAATTAGAATTGACCAAAAATGTTTTACATGATTACATATGTAAAATCTATATGGGATTTCTTGTTACCATAAGAGCTACGTAGGGGTTTGGGAGGGAGAGCGGAGAGAATTTGACATTCACTATTCTTTGAAAAAAGTTGGAAACATTTTACATGTAATTGGGGAAAAATAAAATAAAATTTAATTCTTTTAAAAATGTCATGGATACTTTAACGTTAACTGTACAGATCTATCTTGTTTCTTTTATACACAGAAATCTTAGTTTGGATTATATGTCACCAGATTTCCAATAACAGAAGGGTTAGATATTATATTCTACATAAAGGTTCGAACCTATCTGTCTGAGAAGTCTAAGAGCTACCTGCTTTTGGCCATATCTGTCTTTCTGTTCCCACTCTAGGTATACTTTAGTGAGCAAATCTGAGACTATCAGACTAGAAGCCACAGCCTAGTTTTTGTTCAGTTTCATCTTGGTTCACTCTTCCTTCTATTATAAAAATTTAAGGCCAGTTCGTTTTCAGTCTCTTTTGACCCACAGAAGGTCTTGACCAAATTTCACTTGCCTCTGCAACAACTGCAATTTAGCTTGGTCAATACCACAGAGACAGCAGTGATGATTAGGGGAATCAGTCTCCAACCACTATGGACAATGACTCCTGGATCACTCAATAGTTCTGGAATTATGACCTTCCATAATAATTTCACCAGATGGAATGGATTTTTGGATCAGGTCAGATCACCACCATCAAACTTCTGCTTTATTCATACAAGGATGCCAATATGGGGTGGAAGTGGACTCATTATATCTGTGAGCCCGCTTCATTAGCTATTCTCTGTTAACAGCACTTTTATGGTGTGTGTGTGTGTGTGTGTGTGTGTAAGAATAATGGAGAGCCAGTACTCAAATGTTATGATAGAGGGGAGAGAGAGAAGGTCTATGACGTAGGACTCTGTTCTAGCTCTCCCCTCCCACCTAATGTACACAGAGAGACTTTGATGGGGTGACACCCCAAAACTGGGTGATCTGGATGGTCGTGCTGCCCCACAGGAGTTGGGGACAAGACTTCTCTATAAGATGAGGTATTGGGTACCCCAATCTGATTCTGAAGGAGGGTGGGGTTCACACAAGCTTCCCCCGGATCAGCCAACTTCCCAGCGGGTGGTCTGTATTCAAGATGGAGGCAGCCAGACCAAACTGTGGTTCCCCTCTCCCTTGTTGTCTCTCAGGCTCTGGAACACTATCTGACTAATGATTGGCTTTTATTAATATCAATATAGGGATTGGGGGAAGAGGTGAAGGGCAGAGGGATTTTGGGGTGCCCTCTTCTCTATTTCTATGGGGTCCGTCACTCGGGTGGGAACCTTTGGGGTTCCCACTCCTAAGCGTCTCCCCTCACCTCTTCTCCTTCAGTTTCTATTTCTATTTCCTATTTCTTCCCTTTTCTATAATTGAAAGTCAAACCAGAAAAGGTCTCTCAGCAAGGCTGGGTAATGGGAGAAGGACCCTAAGAGATCACTCTCAAAATGGAGTCCAGAAACTTAGTTCACTCTATGATTGAAGTCTTGCTGAGTGAGATGCAATGGGGATGCCTTTGACCAGGGAATCCGGGTTTTAATGTCCAAAGAAAGATCCTCAGGAGGCCCTCAGGACTGGATTTGAGCTGAGATGTTCTCCTCCTCCCTCTCTCAGTCCTCCACCCGAAGTTACTCCCCACCCTTCCTGTTCTGGAGCATTACCCAGAATCCTCTCTGGTCCCAACTGTCAGTAACTGTCACCAACAGCCTTCTTCTGTCTCTTTTTGTCCCATCCCCCATCCTTACATGTGCTAGCTTCCCTGGAGAGGTGCTATGCATTATTGCAAATAGTTTCAGGAGTCAGGAAGGTATTGAGTGATTATAGTCCTATTTCCACTCACTGATGATCTTTTCAGGCATTCCTGCTTTTATATAGAGAAAGGCTCCTGTCACCATGAAATGTGTTAAACCATAAGACAAAACATGAAAAAAATATATGGTTAAGGAGAAGGACAAAACTTAGAAACTCTAGTGTCTCTCAATGAAACTTTGTAGAACTGGCCAGGAGCAGAAAATAGATAATAAATCTTTCAGGAAGGAGGGTTAGGGGTAGGATTAGGCCAGTGATTCCAAAAGTGGCCACTGCTGCCCCCTGGTGGGAGCTGCAGTGATCCAGGGGAGCGGTGATGGCCACAGGTGCAGCATTTGGGGGGTGAATAACTGTAAGCGGGAAGTGATAGTATGTGACAGGGGGCTAAGTAATATTTTTTCTGGAAAGGGGGTGGTAGGCCAAAAAAGTTTGGGAACCACTGGATTAGGCATTGTGGTTTATGTCTAGAATATATATACTTGTATCTTCCTCTGCCACATTGGTCTTCTAATTGTCTGTCACACTAAAAACAGTTTTCTAAATATTTTCAGGGACTGATGATGGTACAATTTTTGAAATCTCTGTCTTTTTTCCTTTCTTTTCTTTTCTGTATCTTTCATCTATCAATTTTCCATATCCATCTGTGTTTCTGTGTTTCTGTGTTTCTGTGTTTCTGTGTTTGTTTCTATCTATCTATCTATCTATCTATCTATCTATCTATCTATCTATCTATCTGTCTGTCTGTCTGTCTGTCTGTCTGTCTGTCTGTCTGTCTGTCTATCTATCTATCTATCTATCTATCTATCTATCTAACATCTATCCCATTTTATCAATAAATATGTGACCAAGAACAAATCACATAATCTCTTTGATTTCTATTTGTTCCTCTGTAAAATAGGACTATAATATATGATTGGTGTTGTTGTGAGGAATGCATTTTGAAAGTCTTAAAGGACTATATAAATGCAAATTTTGTTTGGATACATAAATATAAATATACACAGGCATGTAAATAAAGGAATAGAACATATATACATATACATATAACTCTATATATGAGATCTTGCAAATTATTGTCAGTTTGTGAATAGTTGAATATTTTGTCTGGCTTGGGTTGCCTTATCCAGGCAAGAATATCTAATGACTGGACATGCATGAGCTGTTAGGATATGTGAAGTCCTCGGGGCCAGAGTTTCTCTGGCTCCTGATAAAATGACATATTCATTGAACAAGCATTTTTTTCATTAACATTTACCAAGTTTATGCTGCATATAGTATGTTCTCTAGTGCCCTGGGTGATGGTAGAATGTGAGAGAATTTCCTATTTTCCTTGTTTTCAATTTATGGTTCATAGCTCTTAAACAACTTTTTCCTTTTTTGCCAGAATTTCTCAGGCCACAATTTAATTTCTCAATGGGATCTTTTTAGAACCTTATGAGCAAGTCAGTGTTCTCTATTTTGAATTATGCAAGGGGAGAAATACTTAACTGAAAATTTAAAAGTCACTATATTTTAGGATATGTATTCAAAATGGGGCAAGAAATAGAAGGGAGGAAGGAACAATTTTGAGGCACTAGACCCATGAGATTTTGAATTAAAAGTTTGGAATTTTCCATTTCCAAGGTGGCTTTGTTCCATCTTAGATTTAATATGATAATATGATAAAATTGTCAGATTATGAGATTTTCATTTTGTTATTATAATTCATGTAATATATTCTTCATAATTTGTTAAGACCTTTCTTTAGTAATCCTAATCCAAACTGAGGATTTGCCTTGAATGACTCAGATTTTTTAAAACTTTATTCTCATTTGATATTTGTTTAACAATTTAATTCAATTAAAAAGAAGATTGTTATACTTGTATTGTATATAAGGCCTTCTATTAGATGCCAGGAGAGGAAAGATGAAACACAACCATCTTATGTTATTAATAAGCTTAAAGTCTAATGGGGGGCCCTTGACAAGGGCACTAATTAGATTACCAGTTTGAATGTGAACAGAATAGAAAGATTAACACACACAAAAATTGAGAACAGAAAAATCACTTTCAAATTGGGGAGAAATCAAGGAAAGGAGAAGGTGACCCTGAGTGGGGCCTTGAAGAAGGGATTTGTTTTCCACAGAGGAAATCAAGATCCTGGCCCTGGAGCAGCCTGCACTCTCTGAACTCACATGGACCACATTTATCATGGGAAGGAGATCTGACCCAAGGCAGGAATCAGGATTTTTTTTTTAACTAGAATTGATTGTACCCACATAGAATTCCAGGAAAAATCTCCTAAAACAAATCTTAGGGTGTAGTTAGTTGGTTTAGTAGATAGAGAACCTGACCTAGATGGGAGGTCCTCGGTTCAAATCTCAGATACTTCCTAGCTGTGCGACCCTGGGAAAGTCATTTAACCCCAAATTCTGGCCCTTACCACTTTTCTGCCTTGGTATTGATATTTATTATCTGTTCTAAAATAAAAACAAACAAAAACAAATCTTAGATCTATACTCCAGTCAGAGGTATATCATTTGAGAATAGCAAGGAGACATAGTGAGGATACAATGATAAAGAGTTAGAGTTAGGAGGACCTGAGATCAAATCCAACTTGAGACTCCTACTATCTATGTCACCCTGGCTTTGGTTTCCTAATCTATAAAATGGGAACCATATTAAAACCTGCTTCTACTTAAGACTTTTACTAATTGTATGACTCTAGAAAAGTTACTTCACCTCACCTGGTCTGTTTACTTAGCTATAAAATGGTAGTAATAATATTAGGATCTACCTCATAGGGTAATTGCAAGGGTCAAATGGGATAGTGAGCTTGAAGTGTTTTCCAAACTTTAAGTACCATATAAATATAACCTATTATTATTTCCCAGTGTTTGCCATAGAGACACTCATATGAAAATGGCCTCTCAATGACTCCGGCCACTTAAGACCGTAATTTGTGATAAGCTGGTCCTTCACACTGGTGAAGGGAGTTCCTTCACATAGATGAAGTCACATTTTGAAACAAAAAATAGAAGTAGATAAATTAATTTATGTGATAAGCAGCTTGAGTAATGATAATTCTACTGGATTTGGACCCAGAACACCTAGACTGGTACTCTCAGTTTGAGCATGATCATATGAGCTTGGACAAGTCACTTAACATCTTTACATTTCTATTATTCCATTAAAAAAGCAAGATAATAATAGCATGCATTAAACAAACACATATTCTTACTTTTTTCTAGGATTATCAAGGTGGAATGGCAAGCATCAAATAAGATAATGAGTATAAAATTGTTTACAAATGTGAATTATCAGCATCAGATCATTTCACAATTCTATTTCTGTTTAAATGTGGAAATCCAGTGTGCCGGAAATGTTCGGAAAGAGGGGGGGGACCTCCTGTGTGTAAAATTCCCAAGATGAGAATGCTGGGAATATATAGGAAAAAATGAAACAGCTTAATAAATTGTATTTTAAAGCTTTGTCAGTGATATTATGCAAATGAGTATGTAAAAGCATCTAACTATATAATAAGCCCCACAGAGTTGCCAAACTCAACTAATGCTAAAATAACAGGTATGTAATGTATATAATTATTTGATGGGATCATCTTTGAATATTGTTGAGTTATGAAATACCTATCAGAAAGTGAAGCTGCATATTAAATGGAAATGTCTGCCTTTCAGGATAACTACCCACCTCATTTCCTAGGAAAAATAAAATTCCAGTAATTGAACCCTGTAGCTATGGATGCATTGTTAAATACAGAATGCATTTAAGACTCAAACATGAAACTACTGTTGCAGATCTCACAGCAATTGAGGGTGAGCATCTAAAATTGGCAGGAACTTGTTTACTGTTTGGTACATGTGTCATCTACATCACTTTAGCCTACTCTCCATTCATAGTGACAGCTGTCATAGTATTTGGCAAGAAAAAAAACACCTCCCCAAAATTGAACAAACAAAAAAACCCTCTTTGCATCTGTTATTAAACTATGACTGTTTTTATTAGATTTCATTTTATGTCCTTCAGAAGCTAAAGATGGCAACCAGTAAATTAACTTTTCACTTAAAATTACTTCTAATTTCTATCTAGTTTAATGTGCCCAATCACCCTAAATTTAAAACAAACAAATATTATAGATTTATACAGGCTGAAAAGGATATGGACAGGTCATCTAGTAAACACTTCAAATCTTTGAGACAAATGAGATTATATCTTACTTTGGAAAGCTTCCAGAAAATGTTGTTTTAAGTCCCCCTAATAATATGGTATGATAATAAATACACTTTCATTTTCAGAAATTCCTCATATTCAAGCTAAATCTCTCATGTTACTGCTTAAGATTACATCCTTTTGTTTGACCCTCACTAGAGATAGAATACATCTAGTCTTCATATCATTTTTAATCTTTCATATGATTAAAAATGTTTTCCCCCTTAGATTTACCATGAGTTCCAGTTTATTGTTCCAGTAATATTTTGGACTCAGATATTCCCTAGCTTGGTCAGAGTTATAAACAAGAAAATGTATATTAGGCAATTCACACACACATACAAAGATGCTGGAGACCATAATAACATTTCCCCTGTCTTTACTTCTCTTGAACAAATAATCTCAATTACTTTCATTTTTTTTGCTCATTCTTTAATTCTCATCTTTTCCTCACCCGCTCTTCCCTCTTGGTTTCTCTCCATCCTTCTTAAATTATGGAGCTCAAAACTGAACGTTACTTACTCTTTAAATGTTTGACCAGGGTTGAATTAATGGGAGAATTACTGCAGGTGGAGCAGATGATAAGGAAAGAGTACTTTATCCTTGCAGATTTGTTGAATATTTCTGACAGTATTTTAAATAAAGTCTATCACTTGCTTTCCAGGGTGAATTTGAGCAATTCAGAAAAAAATTTTTCCACATTTTCAAACTCTAACAGATCTCAGAAGAACATTCCATGCAATACGGGGATGAAAACACTCGAGTTTTTATCTTTTGCTCTCATCATGAGTAATTTTAATAGGAAGAATAAAACTGATTTATGCCAGACATCTGATGATTGAATACACAGGAGTTTTATATTTACTGATATAAGGATGGCTTTTATTACTCAAAGTTTTGATCTCCAGTCTTGATTAGTTTCTCTTTATGTCATCTGTCTTGATTACAAACTAGGGAGGCATCTTTGCTGGCTTATATATTAGTTACATTGTATTAAAGGAGTGTGAATATTCAACTCAAGGGTATAACTGTCACCCAACCCAAAATGTTTACATTTATACTACAACCAACTCTCAGTTCAGAGCTGGGGATAGGGATGGAAAGAATTTAAGGGTAAAGGAAATGTACAGATAATCATTTTCCCAATCTTATTTAAAACAATAGCTTAGCTATTTTCTGCAACTGACAGAATTCTTTGTCTCTGCTCTGTCTCCTCCATCTCACATGGAGCTGTTATAGAGTAGTGAAATGATAAAATGTATGTCATTGTAAAACATGGAAAGTCTTGAATAACCAATAGATCGGTAATCTTCAGTAAAAAACAACCTTTCTTTTTTCTTTAACAGTTCAAAACTGGAGAGTAATTGCAAAGATTAACTGACCACCAGTTGATCTTCAGTTGAAAAATATCTTATGAAAATTCAAATAACCTACCCTAAATTCATAAATGGTGGAACTTGAACACAGTTTTCCCCACTGAGATTCTCACACTACTTTGGATAGGTTTGGTAATGACATAATAGAAGAAGGAAACTTTTAAAAAAGAGTATTAATATAAATTTATTTATACTTAAAACAATTTATAATTTAAAAAAAACTGCTTCTGGTACTTAGTATATTGTGAGCACTTTACATAAATTATTTCTGAAATAGCAAGAAACATTTTTGACAGAAACATTTTAAAGCGCACTGAAATGATTTTGAGGGGGAATGATACAGACTTTAACTGTTATCTCTTTTTGTGAGTTTGGAGGAAGAACAAACAGCAACTTGACAGTTTGCTTTTTAAAAATTTTTTTAATGAAATCTTACGTTCTATCTTAGATGCAATGCCAAGTATTGGTTCCAAGACAAAAGAGCTGTAAAGGCTAGACATCTGGGATTAAATGACTTTCCCAGGGTCGTATACCTAGGAAGTATCTAAGGCTGGATTTGAATCCTGTCTCCATCCACTGAGCCACATATCTGTTCTTAACAATCTGCTGTGGGACCATGGGCAAAACATTTAATTAGTTCATCAGATAACAGACTATAAGGAGCAGAGGAGTTGTTAAATATCATTGGTAATCTTTCACACCTTATATTAAGAGAAGTTCAAAATGGGTAAATGACAAACATAAAGAGTGATGTTATAAGTAAATTTGGTGAACGTGGAAAAGTATACCTATCAGATCTATTAGGAAGGGAAGAATTTAAGACCAAATGAGAGTAGAGAATATTACAATATGTAAAATGAATAACTTTGATTATATTAAACTAAAAAAGGTTTTTTTACAAACAAAACCAAAGCAAACAAAATTAGAAGGGAAGCAACAAACTTGGGGAAAAATTTATAACACATTTCTCAGACAAAGATCTAATTTTTCAAATATATAAGGGACTATGTCAAATTTATAAGAAATCAAGCTATTCCCCAATTGACAAATGGTTAAGGGATATGAATAGGCAGTTTTCAGTTGAGGAAATCCAAACTATAAATATGAAAAAGCGTTCTAAATCCCTCTTGATTAAGGAAATGCAAATCAGAACAACTCTGAAGTACTACCTTATACCGAGAAAATTGGCCAATATGACATTAAAGGAAAATAATGATAGTGATGGAACACTATTGTGCTATAAGGAATGACGAATCACTTGATTTCTATAAGAACTGGAAAGACCTACACAAGCTGATGTGGTAAAAAATGAATAGAACCAGGAGAACATTATACATAGAAACCAAACCATTGTAAACCATCAAATGTGAAGGATATTGCTACTAGCAGCAATGCAATGATCCAGGTCATTCCTGAGGGACTTAAGAGAAAGAATGCTATCCACATGTAGAGAAAGAACTGTAGGAATAGAAATGAAGAAGAAAAACATATGATTTATCTCTTGTTTACATGGATATAGGATTTTAGGTTTTAATTTTAAAAGATAACTCTTTTACAAAGATGAACACTATGGGAATAGGTTTTGAGTGATAATACATCATTAACTCAATAGAATTGATTGTCAGCTCCAGGAGGGGGAGCAAAGAGGGAAGGGAGAGAACATGAATTATGGAACTAAGGAAAAATATTTTAAAATAAAATTATATTTTAAAAAATGTCATTGGTAGAAAGAATTTGCCTGCTTGGTGTTCTCTATAACAATGAAATCATAACAACCATGTTGATAAAACAAATTAAATTAAATGTACTTTGTTAAAAATATACCAAAATATACTGACTACAACTTCATGATGTAGAAGCAGAATAGGAATTGATGTATTCTTTTTACATTCATGAAGGGATAGATTACAAAATTTAAAACAAGCTCTTATAGAAAAAATATTTCAATATCAAAAAAATGATCTTGAAGACATAAGGATATAGACCAATACCATGACTGAATATTGGTTCAAATTTTTAAAATAAAATCCTAAGAAACTGAGTGTATCCATCCATACAAGTCAGCAGTAATACCAAGGCTCTTACATCTCAAGGAGAGAAAATTATGACAATGAAATCATTTATAGTGGGATAGTGGTGAAATCTTTAAGGTAAAAAGGACATGATGTATATTAAAGATATAATAAATAAAATCATGTCTGTAATTCCATTGATAAAAGAATGATTTAACAAAAGAATGGAGCAATGGAAATAATGAGTAAGTATCCTAGAAATGGAGAAAAAAGGAGAATAGAATGTGAATATGAGGCTTAGTTATATCACTTTAAAGGAACACATTCAAATTAGAAGCTAATGCAGAATGAGTTAATACTCATAAAAGCATTGAAGATAATAGGGGAAAAAACCCATTTACAAAGATAGTATACTCAAGGGACTGATTCTAAAGAGAAAAGACTCTGGTAAAGAATAAGAAAGAGAAAAAATTAATGATGATGTTAAATTGGCACAGATATTTAGTCTATTATTTAAGTGAAATTTTCCATTAAACAATTATAGATAATGAAGAAATGATGAAGACCTTTCAAAAATTTCTATTGACAGAAAATAGATAAGGAAATCTAATAATTGGAAAAATTTTCCATATGCAATAGGTAGGTCCAGATTACTCCTCCCTCCCCCTATGATGTTGCAGGAATTGACTTATATATTAACTTTTTTGTCATCAAGAAATTTGTTTGTACTGTCTCATGTGTGTACTATGTCATTCAGTATTGGTAGTTGGCTGAAAATACATAAACAGAAAAAAATAATCCAATTACTTGGAGGAGACTCTTGTGGTATCAGAATTTTGATGTTAGATTCAGTCTTATTTGGAATCCTTACTAACAATATGTAAATGATAGTTGTAAATGATACTAAGTAGACAGGTATTAAAAATGCCCACACTGAGGTGGAAATATAATAAGACTGCAGCTGTCTCTGATTAATTACTCAGTTTGAGTAGTTAAAAGTGCTAACAAATCTAAGCCATTCCTGCAGGAAATGGAGAAAATGGAATTTCCAATTTTACTTTGGAATAAATGCTTCAATTATGATTGTTTTCTTCTTGATTTAAAATCACATATACATATATGTATATATATATGCATGTATGTGTGTGTGTGTAAAAGAAAAGAAAAAATAAAATAAGGAATATGATGTAAAGAAAGACTCAAAAATATGGTCATTTGAGAAAGGATGATTTCTATTTGGTTACATGTAATATATTATATAGCTACCTGATTAAATTTTGATATATTAATTATTGCCTCATTATGCTTAAGAGGAAAACAAAACAAAGCAAATCTTAAAAAATCTTAAAGAGATAGATAAAATTATTTATTAAGTACTTACTCTATGTCAGGCACAGTGATAAGTGTTATGAATGAAAGACTCCCTCCTTCCCCTCAAAGAGCTTAATTCTAATGGGGAAAGACAATAATTAAGTAAGAGCTGGAAAGGGAAGGGTTACCTGAAACCACATTGTAATAATTATTATAAACAGCTAGCATTTATATAGCACTTTCAAGCTTTTCAGAGCTATTTACAAATATTATCTTATCCAATTTTAACAATAACCTTGTAAAGTAGGTACTATTAACATATTAGAAGTTTATGGGAATAAATTACTATTAAGTGTTAGAGGAAGGATTTGAATTAATATTTGTCTAACTCCAAGATGAGCACTCTATCCACTTTGCTTTGAGTTCTGGAGTTATCACACATTTTAGCACATGACTTGCAAATTCTCTTACTTGATGGCTAACAAAGTGTTAACTCAAAATAGACAAAGAGAATAAAGAATTCCCTTTCACAGTACCCTTATCTCACCTACCCAATCCTTTTACCAATGTCCATAAAATGTCCAGGTAGACTTAGTTTTGGTGAAAATCTAATACAAATATCTCATGCCTGTGAGATAGGGAATTGTTCATGAATAAGGGACTGGATTTATTCAGGACCAAAGACCAAAAGAAAAATAGATTGTAAATAACTTTACAAGAGGAAATCTTTGTAGGGACATGCATTCTGAAAGTATTCTCAACAAGACAAACTGGTGGCATTTACAATCAAACTCTTTAAAAATATTATTTTTTAGCCTTCTGGTTGTCTATTACCATAAAGCTGTGTTGGTGAACCTTTGGCACACATGCCAGAGGGGACTTCTCCCCTCCCCCTCTTCATGTACCTGGGGACATTTCTCACATCACCTGCCCCTCTGACCAGCAGCCAAATGGGAGCACTTATTCCCTCCCCTGTCTAGGGTAAGGCAGGGGGCTCACATGTAGCGTGAGGGTTGCAGTTTGACACTGTCTATAAAAGGTTTGCCATCACTGCCCTTAAGCTTCCCATTTTCCCCTAGACTTCCATTTCTACCTCTTTTGTATTCACTCCCAGGTTTATCCTGGCTTATTAACAAAGTGATCAGTATTTTAATGTGCTGATTTTAGAGCATATTGGCTATCTGTTGAGACATTTTGATTTTTCTAATTTAAGAATGAAAAGGGAGGTGAGAGGAAACATGGAATATATTGATGACTAGCAAATTTTGTGATATCATCTTCAGTAAATATAATTTTACTACAATTCATCATGGAATTGTTAGATCCTTTATATCCATAAAATATTTTCTAAGCCATTCAATTAAGCGGAACATTAATTAAGTACCTACTCTGAACAAAACAGAGAGGCACTCTGGAATAGAGTACAGTAAGATGACCTGGAGTAAGATCTTTGTAAGACTTTAAGACCAGCCTCTAACAGATACTGTCAGTGAGAACCTGATTATATTATCTAACCTCTTAGTATCCCTTGAAGACCAGAGGTAAATCTCCATTTTTAGAGGGAGTACCTCACCTGGAGTTCCTTAATGTGATGAAATCACCAATGTGATTTGTGTGTGTGTGTGTGTGTTGATGTGTGTGTATGTGTGTATACATATAAGATGCTAGGCTTGAGGCATATAGAAATATTTTTAAATTAAGGTCACTTTTCTAAAGAAACTTGTAAGGATTTATATTTTATAAAATTAAAATTTTCATCTATTTTCTCCATATAGCCTAAAATCGCAAGTCATATTAGGAAAAAAAAATCTTTCCTGAGTACTTATTAATTGTCCGACTCTGTTAGACAATGTGGAAGATATAAAGCAGATCTGAGATTTTATCTGTGCTCCTAGAGACACAATATACCTGCATAGATCAATTAGAGAAAACTCTAAGCCAGTTTATGATCAAGTAATGAACTAAATAGACTGCAAGTGTATAAGGATTTCAGGATCTTAAAGGAGATGATGGAGATAAAATCTTCTCTTAGAAAATTTTAGAAACTATGATTGCACAGATATAAATTATAATTACTATTTATGAAGTCCTTTGTATAAAATGTGTCATTTGAAACAGAATAATATGTCACATGTGCTATTGCTATTTTTTGCACTTAACTGATGAGAAAACTAACTTGGAAATGTTATTGACTTGTCCAGGGTTAAGAGTTAATAAATATATGAGATGGGATTTGAACCCAAATTTTTCCCAACTCCAGGTTCAGAGCTACCTACTATGTTATTCTGCCTTTCAAGAAATATTGGTAATAAGAGAGTAGCAATAATAATAATTTCCAGAAATAAAATTCTATGGACTTTTCATGGTTGAGTTCTATTTGTCCTAAGATTTCTCTAAGAATTGTCCAGAGTACCAAGTAGATTCAAATGATTCATTTAATAATTTGTCCATTATTTCTAGCCTAATCAAGTCAAAATAGTGGTAGGTATTATTAAACATTAGTGTAAAATGAAAACTCCCACTGAACAGCATATCTCAATGCCAACATTTTATATTTCTTAACTGAAGGCATGAGAAGGGATGCAAAAATATTGGGTACAAGCAGCTGGTATATGTGGGAGGGTGAGAAAGGCCACTCTCAGTTAATGTATTTTCTCTTGATATGATTTGCATATGGTATTTATAAGAAACTGAATATAAAGTTTTTACATTAAGCCTGTTATTAAAAAGAACAACAGGAATTGTTCATAAGTGAAAGTGTCTGTAGCCTAGAAAACTTTTTCCAACCCTTGTCTATCAATGGAATTGATTCAGTGTTATAAATTTAGTGAACTTTTCATCTTACTCATAGGCTTTTCTGGCTCTCTGGCTCTCTCTGTGTGTCTCTCTGTGTGTGCCTCTCTCTCTTCCTCTAGCTGTTGTTCTCACTCTTGCTTTCTGTCTTTTTGCCTCAATTTGTCTGTCTGTCTGTGCCCTAATCTCACAGGCGATAAACTTCACAGGAGAGTAGAGGTGACCATGGGTTAAGAAAGCTGGAAATCATGAGACTTGGAATGAGATGTGAGAGGTAAATTCATGCCTTAGACAATTTCCTAATTGTGTAACTTTGTGGGATGGGGTCACAGACAGAGCAGACCCCACCACTGAAAGAAGTTCACAAATATGGAGCTCAGAAGCCAAAATAAAAGACAGCAGTTTATTCTTTCTCCACGTTTGAGGGCTTAAGGAATGTCAAAGTATTGAGTAAAAAGACTGAATTCATAGTGTCTTTCAATCATAGAAACTGCCCCCCACTTCTAATCTCCCTCCTCCCATCCTTTGTTCAGGTCTGTCATCTGTCATCTTTGACATCTTTAAAAGATAAGTTAAATTTTTTCTATGACTCATTAAAAGCCAAGTGAGTTACTAGGTTGTAGATTACATGATAAGGGAGTTGGCAGGCCAAGGGTTTACTTTTTAGAGAAGGGGGGTGTTCTAAAAGGAAGGAAAACTACTAACTTCTATTTAGGTTCTTGAAAATATTGGGGTGAAACACTTCTCATGCGAAAGACACATTATATCCAACTCAGTAATTATAGACAAGTTACTCAGACTCCTCTGAACCTCTGTTTCTTCATCTGTAAAATATAATAATAATGGTACCTAGTTTATGGATTATTGTGAGCCTCAAACAAGAGCATACATGAAGCATTTTCCAAAATTTAAAGCTCTACATTAATTTTGGATATTATTGTTGCTATTGTTGTCATTGTTATGAAAAGCTATGCCAACAGAAGGCAAGCTTGGTAGATATTGCCAAATTGAAAAGAATTTGAGTATTAAATTATATATACATATGGTCACACAATTCATACCTATATATGCTATGTGTACACATATATAAAAGCACATATATGCAATGCCTATTTGGATGTATATACTTGTATTCACAAATATATGACATACATAGCAAGCCTACACGCACAGAGGAAAAATACAGAATGCCTATTTCCTTTTTCTATTTTACTGTGCTTACTTATATTTTCTATTAGAAATAACATGGTAATAATCTTTCAAATTTATTTCATGAGAAATCTATGTATAATTTCTAGTACATCCCACAGAATACATCTGAAAAGTTATATTCATTTAATCAGCACACTTTGTATCTGCTGCCCTGCCTGGTTGCAACTCCATTGAAAAAGATGCCCCTCCCAGGACCAGCCAATCTCTTCTAAACTCATCACTAAGCTGCTAATTCAAACCTTGACTGGGTTAGTCTCTCTCTAACTCCTCTTCCCTCTCTTTGGACAGATAGCAGGGCTGGGTACCAAATTCAAAGGATTCCTTTTTGGAAAACAGAAATTGGACTCAAGTCATTCTACTTTGTATTTGTTACTTTGCTCAGTTTCAGTTTAAAAGAGAAAGGAATGTCCCCTGTTGATCCCTCCCAGTACATCTATACCTTTTCTGCCTCCTTTAGAATGTCCTTTCCATTAGAATTTAAACTCCTTAAATGCCAAGCATGCCATTCTTTTTATTAATTGTATCCTCAGTGTTTAGCACAATGACTGGTACATAGTAGGAGCTTAATAAATATTGATTGATTTAGATTGAAATATTTTATTTTTTTAAGTAATGTGCCACTTAGAAGAACATGTACCCAGTAAGTTTCTGAGATACTTACTGTACTTTCCAAACTGCTAAAATTGTATTATGTAAATCTATCGAATAGTAATGGGAGAAAAAAACACCCAAACAAATCAGTAATGGTCACTGTAAAGTATGGTTACTGTGTGAATGAATATGGACATTAACACTACATTGTTTACCTTGAGCAAAATGAACTTTTTCATCTTTTTATTTTTTTCAAGGTTGAAACACTAACTTCTGGGCTTTGGAAAAAACAATAGCATCTAGCAAACACTTCTATTTTTATCCCTAAGGCTCTTTTTGGGTATCCGTTCCCTATTAGAGATCATATTCCTGATCTTACTTTATTCTTTATAAGATATTAGCCTTTTCACTGGGCAGAAGCCAGATTGGAATGAGATAGTCCTCTTTTTCTATATTAATATTATTTTTTTAATTTTCACTATAATTAAATGATGAAATCATGTATATAAAATCAATTTAATTAATACTTATTAATATCTTTTTTAGATGCCAGACATAGGCTGTTTATTTTCACACAAAAATTTACAGTCTAAAGGGAGAGACATAATCTGGATCAGTATAATAATACAAGGTTTAAGGAAGAGTTCAAGACATATATAAAAGAGATGTCACAGGGCATTGAATGATTAATTCTTAATGGAATTATACAGGTAATAAATACCATGGAATACCAAAGAAGGAAAGATGGCTCCTGGCTGCAAAGATTTAGGGAAGTATTCTCTTTTCTCTGCAGATCATGTAGGAGGTAGGATATAAAATTAGTCCCCTGAAAATTTCACAATATGTTTAAAGCATTCTGGAAGTATTCTACCCATTGTATTTCTACTACAAAAGTCTATGAGTTTTTGACATCTTTGTACCTTAAGTTAATGTTAACAATAGTTAAACAAAGCAAGGTATTTATTCAGAGCATGAAAATATTACTGTTTTGTGAACAGCTTAGAAAGAGTATTATTAAGAGGAGGTCAATAATTCCAACTCAAAAAATTAATTAACTACTGCATAAAGAACTCTGTTTTAGACCCGGGCTGGGGTTGGGGGGGGGGTGGAATGGTACATTTAGAATACACTACTGAGTTAAAAGTTTATCAGAGGTGAAGATGCATCCACATATAGCTAGAGTTAACAATAATATATTGTAATAGCTATATAGAGGTTTTAAAAAATATCTATGAGAGGTCTGAAGGGGAAATGATTATCAACAGGGAGGGTCAGGGAAGACAATAAAGGAGGTTATCCTTTGAATTGGTCTTTAGGATGGGTAAAAATTCAGTAGTTAAAGAGGATGAGGGGAGAAATCTTAAGGGTAGGGAGAATGAGCAAAGGCACAATGGTAGGAAAACTTTGAATTTGTTTCTGTAACATAAAGCAGTCCAGTTTAGTTGGGAGAAATAGAAATAATGCTGAATAGGTAAGGTGGTCCAGGATGTGGATGGCAGGGAAAGGAGTTTTAAGTCCTTGATAAGCAATAGAAAGGGAGCCATCTATTCTTCTTTCATGGTAATCTTCTTAGCTGCTATGGTTTTAACTATTAACTCTATGGAAATGACTACCAAATCTATATAATAATAGTAGAAGTAGTGGTGGTGGTAGTGGTAGTGGTAATAGTAGAAGTTAGTGGTAGTAATAGTATTAAGTAGAAGTGGTAGTGGTAATAGTAGAAGTTAATATTTGTATAGCACTTAGTATGTGCCTTTCCATATCCATGAAGAAACAATATTGAAAGCCTTTTCACCATCAATTACAACTGAGTCTTATCAACTTGACACCATTTTGGAAAAAGTGTGAAACCTTTCCTCTTAATGGGTAGACTATTTGCCCCAGAGAATATAGAAAATTTCATTAATTTTTGTTCCCAAAATAATCTCAGGAACATCATTAAGCTATCTAATGACTGTTATGGTCCAGTGCCCTCCATCATTTACTTAGGAACAATATTTGCTATTTACAAGCATGGAAAAATTGCTATTGAGTTATTGTTCTTCTATTTTTTCTGACTCTTACCCTCATCACAGGGCTTGGTTAAATCCTACTAATACATTCTAAGGAACCAATCAATCATTTTCTAATGGCATCTGACATTTTTTTGCACATTTTAATAGGCATTTTCTCTTCTTTTTCCATTCCCTTCTCCTCCTCTCCCCCTTCTCTCTCTTTATATACTTATACAAAGTCAAACATACAGCATACATAAATATATGCACATAAACATATACTCCTATATCCATGTTTAGGAACTGCATCAATAACAATAATGGGATCAAGCAAAGGGGAGGATAATAATGATGATGATCATGGTGATAATGATGATGTTAATAGCAAATGTTTATGTAATGTTTTCAGATTTACAAAGCATTATAAAAATATTATCTGATTACCTTCACAACAACCATATGAAGTAAGTGCTTTTATTATCATCATTTTGCAGAGATTGCTAGATAGTAAAGTGAATAGACACACTTAGAGTCAGAAGGATCTGAATTCATTTCTAACCTCAGATATTTTGTAGCTCTGTGACCTTGTTCAATTTACTTAGTTACTCTGTTAACTCATCTGTAAAATGGGGGGAAAAACAACAATAGTTGTGAGGTTAAAATGGGTTACTTTTTAAAAATACTTTGCAACCTTCAATTGCTCTATAAATTAGTTTACAGATGGGAAAAGATATCAAATGACTTGTTCAAGGTCACAAAACTAGTGTTTAAGGATATAACTGAACTTAAGTCTTCCTGTCTCCATGTGTAGCCTTCTGTTCACTAGACCAGTGAAGGGCAAACTATGACCCACGGGTCAGATGCAGCCCCCTGAAATGTTCTATCCAAGGTGACATCATTCCTAATCTGACGAATACAGTGAGTAGGAGACAATACAATGAAACTTTGAAAGAGTTGCCTTAGAAACAGACTGACAGATGAGCATTTCCTTTCTTTTTGCCCCTCTTTAAAAAGTTTGCCCATCACTGCACTATACCATTGAGCTGGAATCCTGGGAGCTTGCCTGCTACAATTGAACTTTTCATATTTTAGGATTATGTTGCCATAGAACTGGATGTGAGTATTTGAGATGTTTGGCAATATTTGATATGTTCCATGGCTCGATGTAATTAATGATTTTTTTATTCTTCAAGCTATAGGCAGAATATTTTGGCAGTGGTTTGGGGGATAAATTAGAGAGGAGGAAAGATTAGACAGTCAGAAACCAGTTAGGAGCTATTACTATAGTTTAATTGGTGGTAAATACCTGAACTAGTATGTCAGTAGTATGATAGTATGGGAAGAAATAGAGGGGGCATGAGATATATTGTGGAGATAAAATCAACAACGTGTGTCAATTTAATGGCAATGGTAGACAGAGGAAGTGAGAATCAAAGAAGTCTGCTAGATTTGAACATGCGTCAATAGGAAGATAGTGACTATTAACAGCAATAAGGAAATTCAGAGGAAAAGTGAGTTTTAGAGACAAAGAAGACAAGTGACTGCTAACTTGGGTATCTCAATGATAAAAAAAGATGATGGCATACTGACAGTATGTTTCTGGCATTACTCTGACAATCACTTTTTAACTCTGAAATTGACAGTTTTGATAATGATGTAACTTTGGAGAAAACTATAAATGTCCTGGAAACCTATTTTTCTTTTATGTATTTATTTTAAAAGAAACAGATTAAAAAATGTAATGATGATCTTTGTTATATAACAAAGAAATCCCTTTATTCTACCACATCTCAAGAGAAGAGCATATTTCAGTAAAAATCTCCAAAGTTGTGTGTGTGTGTGTGTGTGTGTGTGTGTGTGTGTGTGTGTGTATGTACAGTTCTACCTTGCACTAAAGTCTATAGAGAGCACGAAAGCACATCTGGACTCAAAACAGAGGGAACCAAAATGAATCTTGAAAAAAGCTTTCCCCAAAGCCATTTGCATTATAAACGAGTTCTTTACTGGAATGAAATTTCACCTTCATCATTTTCTACATATATAATCATTAAGTTACTAAACCTCTCTGGCTTTCTATTTCTTCAACAATAACATGAAGGAATTGGGTTCAGCGATCTCTTCTCACAAAATAGCACAGTACCTGGTACGTATTAAATATTTTACAAAAGGTTGTTGACTTACTGACTGATTTCCAGTTCTAAATCTATAATCCCTATGAAATCTCAGTACGAGTCATGCTTATTTTTTAACTCTATTGAGAGAATTTTTAAAAATCTAGTACTTTCAAGTCTTTGAAAGTTAAGAAAAAATATAAATATTCATTAGTCTTTAGTTTGCAATAAGATAAAATTTAATAGAAATAAATGTAATGTTTCACATTTGGTTAAAAAAAAAAAAGAAAGCATTACAACAAACTCATATAAAGGTTCCATAATGTGTTGATTAGAGTACAAGGCCTCATGTTAAGAAGATGGAGATTCAAATCCTGCCTCTGACACTTATTAGCTATTTGACCCTTGACAAGTCACTTAATAACTCTGGGACTTTGTAATTTGTCCTAGGTGGCCTAAAGGGTCTCTTCCAGCTCTAAATCTTTGATCTTATAAGTACAGAATGAGAGAAGAAAAACTGAATATTTTAAAACAAAACAAAAGAAAGTTAATGTGAGAAAGATCTTGGTTTTCAAAAAAACTGGATTTTCAATTTGTTTTACTGGAGCATGACTGTATCACATGCAACAGCTCCTTAGAGCAATAGATGAGAGCTGGGTGGAAGGTGGACACAAAAGGAGGAAAGCAACCTTGTTTCAGTGGCCATGAAGGTAGCAGAAGCAAGTGTTTGGGAGAGCTTAAAGACAGGTTAGACATCAAGGAAGCCAAGATCATCCTGATTCTGTTAGAGAGAATAAGGGCCATCACTTTGTGCAACTTGGCCTCATTTAAATCTGGTTTATGTGTGAGTCAAAAAACATCCCCTGTGAAGTCATTTTGGTCCTCTGAGTAAAAAGGACAACAGCTAACTTTACTAGTCAATCTGTATAATAGTGTGTTAAAACAGAAAAAAATTAATGCGAGTTTAGATTTAATCAACAGAAGCACAGTTTCCAGAATCAGTGAAGTTGGAGAATATCAAAAGTGTGTTCAGTTCTGGGCACCACAATTTAAGGAAGGCTTCAACAAGTTGGAGCAAGTTGAGCCAAGAGAAAATAAGATGGAGGAGAAACTAGAGATCATACTATATATGGATTTGTACTATATGTGGATTTATTTAACTTTTTTGATAAATAGGGCAATGTTTATCCTAGAGTAAAGAAGACATGGAGGATCATGGTAACTGTACCCCATGAAGACTTACTATCATGATAGCAAGAATCTCTTGGTCTTTCATTTGGAAGATATATAAGTTGTGCTGGACACCAGAGGCCAGAAATAGTTATAAAGGCTAAAAGTTGCAGATAAAAAATTTAATTTCAATATAAGGAAAATTTTCAAGATGAATCATGTGTCCCAAAGGGAATAGATTGCTCCAAATTGAAGTATTCAAATGGAGGCTGATTAAGCCTTTATTGAAGTTGTGGTATAATTTACTTCTCTCCAGATCTATCTATCTATCTATCTATCTATCTATCTATCTATCTATCTATCTATCTCTATATGTGTNTCTATCTATCTATCTATCTATCTATCTATCTATCTATCTATCTATCTCTATATGTGTATATTTTTGATAAAAGTGGAAGTACATTTTAAATATGAGAGTCTATGGATCTTAGTAAAATGACTAAAATCACCATATTAATTTCAATTTTTCTTTCTTTTATATGCATTTAAAATTTAGGCATCCAGTTGTGAAATAATTTGTTTATTTGCATATATTTCTAAAGAAATTAATCCTTTTATGTTTATATAGTGTGCTGCTTTCTAGGATCCAAAACTGTTTAAATAAGTATTCATTGAATCCCTATTATGTTACAAGTATTATGCAAGTTAAGAGCATTTGCTAGTTTTAAGTTGACTATTTGCCTATTTATTTCTATAACAGTAACATATATTTATCTAGTGCCTTAAGATTTATAAAACACTTTAGTTGCATTATCTCATTTAATCTTTATGACATCCTGGTGAGGTTGACACTTTAGGTATTATTATTATTATTATTCCCTGGTAAAATATTAAGACACCGAAGATCAGATCAGTTACTTTACTGGCCCTGGATCACATAGTTAATTATTGCAAGAGTTATGTCCGGTGTTTTTTCCATAGTATACAACATTGTCTGTTGGAGCCCTGGTGATCTTTCAAAGATATCTGAGCATCTTATAAAAATCATAATTATTCTCAGATGTAGAACTTGTAGAACAAAGGAGAAGTGGGCAGATAAGCCAATTTCATAAAAAGGACCCATGCCATTTTAATAGAAAATATACTTTCTTACCAAAATAATTCATTGATAGATGGCAACTAGATTTTACAAAATATACCAGGTCAATATGGCCTGAATATTAATGATCATGTCATTAAAAACTGGGAGAAAAGCAGAATGTATGCATTTTATAGATCTCTGTAGCATATAAATTCATAACCATTAAAGGGCTAGATTAATTATAAATGATAAAATTGATTATTTTGACTAAATGAAAATATAATGATTTATTTACAAATTTAACTCAGATAATAAGAAAGTTAGTTGACTACAACAGATTAGATTGTAAAATATTTCTGACAAGGTTCTGCTATCTAAGATCAAGAAGCAACTGTCAAGAATATATGACCAAATATTCTCCAATAGAGGAGTGTTCAAAGGAAATCCCAAGAATTGCTAGCTCTTCATAACCACATGAAATAATTCTCCAAATCATCATTAAAAAACATGATTGTTAGCCAAAACAATCCTCAGATTTGATTTTGTACTCAGAAAGTTTGAAAAAAATGGAAATAATTAATGTTGAAGGTATTAGAGTGAAGATTATGCTAATGTTATAGGGGTACAAATGGTGAACCCTTGGGTTCGGGAAGGAAACCTTTCTCAAAAATGAGAGGACTCCAAATTTAGCTTAAAAGTAAAGAGAAAGACTTATTAGTAAGATAGGATTAATGGCCAGCTGGGAGGCTGTTCTACATGACATGGCATGGCAGCACGAATGAAGCAACTGTCGGGGGTTGTTCCACTGATGCCCCAGTTCAGGGTTTTTTGTATCCCTTACAAGAGTGTGGATGTGGCTTTTGTACTCAGGCATTCAGTGGGTGGGGAGGGTCTGTAAGGGGGAAAACGAGGGTTTGGGGTAAATATATTTAAGATTGGTCACCAGAGGATTGAACAGTTATCAATTCTCAATTAAGAATAATCTCAAATCAAAATTGACTTTTATGAAAGTTTATTTACAATTGATAAGACAGAGAGCAACTAAGTATAGAGATCCAGCTCTATATTTTTGGGGGTCCTGAGTGGCATTTAGTGGTGTTGTATTGAAGAGACCAGAAACAGAAAACTGAGAACAGCCAGACTAGTGGTTAGCCCATAGCTGCTCCAACTTCATGGAGTTTTGAGTTTATTATATACTGGTTTCAAACAAAGAACACAGAGAAAGAATCACAGCTGTGAAGGGGTTATGAATCACATAAAAGAAAATCCTTGGAGGCTTTAAAGTAAAGATAGAACAAGGACCAAGGTTGAATTCCAAGCACCAATTAGTAAGAAGTTAATTCTGGGAGCAGAAATATATTTCATAGAGATTTTTACTAATTGAGTCCTGTCCTCTTGATTTACAGGACTGCACCTGATCAGATAAAGTCTTGTCTAGCTTTGTCTGTGTCCAGCCTTGATTATGTTAGTAATATATTTTTTAGAGTTCAGGCTTCTTAATTATCAAGGAGAGAAATTGTTAACTCAGTAGCTGCTGGTCTGCTAAGGACTCAAAGCTTTCCAATAAGAATATTAAGAAAAGGTGGGGAACTGAAAATGAGTCAAAAGATGAGTCTCATATTTTTACCTTACATAGCCCATTCTGTCTGTGTCCTAACCTGCAGTGCAGAAAAAAATCATACACACAGTTTTACTTGCCAATGATTTTGTTATGGGATCCAGATAAAATATCTATTACAGACTCTATTTCTCTAAATGACTTCCAATAGCCTCCTAGAGGGGTCAAGTTGTTTTTGGATTAACCAACCTGCTGGTACCAGAGCTTTTCAGGGCTCAGGTAACCAGGACCAAACACAAAGACTGCCTCAGCCTGGACTGGACATGTAGGGAATCCAGATAACAGGTCCTATCCAGACCCTATTTCTCCAATTGCCCTTCCACAAATAAGGAAATAAGAATCTAACACAGTAGGTAAATTACTAAGATCCTCTAATTAATCCAGGTAGATCTAATTAACTCTCAGCCAAGAGTCAGAGGGCCAAAGGTCTGGAGGTGAATTAAGCAATCACAGAGTCTTTTAAAGGAAAGTTCCTTAAGAGAAGTTCAGGAAGATTCAGTCTTTAAATTTACCACATGGACTTCTAAAAGAGATATTGAAAGTCTCACCAAGGTCTCAGCATTCCAGAATTGGAGGTGCTCTCACCTTTGGTGATTAAATCTAAAGATGGGCAGTGTAGACTTAATATAATTATCACAGGTCTGGCTGGGATCCTCTGGGCTTAGGCTATTAAGGTGTGGCCAGGAGGTGTATCTCTTTTGTCTATCTCAACCTAAAGGATGTCCAAGGATAATGGTCTTTGCTTCAGGAGTCACAGGGGCAGTAAAGGGGAAGGAAATTTCCCTGTTCACAGCCAGCCTGAGTTAAGGGGTACAGGGTCTCTGCCATCTCTGCACAAGGCCCATGTCACTAATACATCTCTTGTGCAGCTGTGGATTATTCTTAACAATCCAGAAAACATTATAGAACTTTGTGGAGGGGGTGACTAAAACACAGCCATATCTATGTGGATATACACATAAATATATAGTATAAATATTTGTATCTACTAATATTTACATTGATTTATATAAATACACACATAGATACACACACAAACACACACACGAGGAAGTCAATGGCAAAAAGAGAGACATTATATACTCCAAAAGTATTTATAGAAGCAATTTTTATTCTTCTACATATAGGATGATTATGATAATTTAAATGGAAATAAAACCAAAGTTATTGAAATTAAATATTGATAAAATGTAATGATAGGGATTGAACCTCACAGAGAGACATGAGAAAATATCTTCCTCCTTTACACAGGTAGGGGTGGGGTAGGGTCATGGGTTTGGAAGATTGCCTCTACCATTAGATTTTTGTATGAAAAGAGATAGCTCTCTGAGAGGTAGGGTGAAGCATGCAATGGGAAGTGAAGGATATATGGAGACAAAATGTATGTACAAAACTTTATTTAGAAAAAAACTACTGAAGAATATAAATAAAAATCATACATGGGTCGTAATCTGCTTGAATGGAAGAGATATCTTAGCAATAGGATCACAGATTCACTGAATTTTTAAAATATAAAATAATATGTTCTGAACACACAGTAGGTACTCCAAAAATACTTATTGAATAAAGGAGAGACAGTTTATACTCAAGGGAGATTTGTAGTTTATAAGTTCTAATTTTTAAAAAAATACACAATGAGGGCAAATATGTGACATAAAGGGGTTTGTCCATATTATCAGAAGTTCAGATTGACTAGATTGAATTTTGCACATTGTAATTTACATTGTTTTGTACCCTTAGGAAAAATAGTCTTCAAACAAGGAAGCTGGAACCATTTAGAAAAGCAACAAAATAAGGTAAGCAGACCTCAGGCAACTTTGAAAATGCCAATCATGATTAAACTAGATAAGAATGCCTACAGGGGTTGGTTGGTATTGTGCCTTCCCTGGTTAAACTAAGAGATTCATCAATGACCTTTCATTGTTTCTGTATGTTTCTTCCCTCTGGAGAGAAGAGTTTAGACTGCTTCTCTGTGACTTAATATGCATTTTTACATGTTAAGGACTGGGAATGGGAATATCAATGACCTATCTACAACATCTGAATATATTATTAAATTTCTTGGCATCATGGGAATTTTCCAGATCTGATTTGTGAGGACAAGACTAACCCTTGGGTTTGACTAATACTATAGACATCTAAGAACAATCTGAAGAAGGAAGTGTAATTAATTTTCTTTTAAGTAGAAGACCTCAAGGGAAGTAAAGGAAAAAGAAGAAAGAAGGAAAGAGACCTAAGAGTATGCAACAGTAGTTTGACAGCATTTTCACTGAATTCAGATTTTTTTTGAACTGTAAACATTTTCATCTGACATTTCTTTAACACTTTAAGGTTTGCTAAGCTCTTTATATACATTATTTGGATTGATCTGAATTTTTCTTTCATCCCTGCTTATTTTGGCATCACCTAGATTCAGTGCAAATAGAGTACATTTAGAGGTTACAGAAATTAACTAGAACAATTTCTCCAATATTTACTTATTTAAGTGGAGGACATAGGCAAGTTAATGGTTTCAATCACCATTCCATTCCACACAATTGCAATGAAAAAAAGAATGTCACTATCCTTCTGTAAAGAACAAATTCTACTGCTCTTAAGCATTGCCATTTAACCAGCCTTAAAATAATTTAATCTTTATCATTATTTCCTTATTAGTTATCTTGTTAAAATGCTAAATTGAAGCAATAAGGCACATGTTGTATGGAATGTTAAGATATCTTTGATTAATTTTCAGCTGAGAATCATCCTATCTTCTTTCTCCCTGGGCTAAAATTAGATTGTTCCTCCTGTATTCTTCAGAGTTTACTGGTATTTGTATTCCCTATATATTTCTTTAGAATAAAAACTTAATATATTTATGCTTTTCAATTTAGGACTAAATCATGTCTTCTACTAATTATAGTATAATCTGAGTACAGGAAAGAATAATGAAGAGGGAGTTAGGAGGCATAGAGTTAAGTTGCAGCTTTGCTACTCTGATGATAGATAAACTTCTGTAAATATCAAATTTTTTAGCTCTCAGTTTTCTCATTTGTAAATGAAGGCATTATAGTGTTATAGGGGTACAAATGATGAACCCCTGGCTTTGGGAAGGAAACCTTTCTCAAGAATGAGAGGACTCCAAACTTAGCTTAAAAGTAAAAGGAACGATTTAATTGGTAGGTTAGGATTAATGGTCAGCAAGACAGCATGAGTGGAACAACCATGGGAGGCTGCTCCCCGAGTGCCTGGATTCTGGGATTTTTATATTCTTTCCAGTAGTGTAGACATGATTCCTTTCATTCAGACATTCGGGGGTGGGTGGGTGGGGTCTGTCTGAGACCCTCAGAGCTTAGGCTATTAAAGTGTGGCCAGGAAGTGTATCTCTTTTGTTGGTCTCAACTTAGTCCAAGGGTAATGGTCTTTGCCTGGGGACTCACAAGGGCAGGAAGGGGGAAGGGAATTTCCCTGTTCACAGCCTGCCTGAGTTAAGGGGTACAAGGTCCCTGCCATCTCTGCACAACGCCCATGTCAATAGTAGATGGTCTCTAGGGTCCTTTCCATCTCTGAAATGCTTTTAAAACACTCCTAGGATGCATGATCTCAGCAAATATTGCCTCCATTGATAAAGATCACAACTCATTTGTGTCTTCCCAAGCAGTACTTCTCTTTCTCCACAAAGACTCGATCCAATATTCTGGAAACTTTTTTTTTTTCACTTTCTCCTTGCATTGTGAAGTAACAGTGTGATACCTGAGCTATTCATGTACTAACCTTTGCTCTTGTTAGAAGAAAAGTCCATCATTTTTCGCCCCTGCATTTCTTCTATGATATATTTTATAGTGCTTCTCCTTTGTTTTTCCTTGCTTGTTATGGGTTGCAAGCTCTTCATGTCCACCATGACCTTCTCCAGTGTCCTTTGACTGATCCTCAATTTAATTCTTTGCAGACTGCAATGTTTTATAACTTACAGAAATATAAAAACACTAGAAGGATACTGATATTTTAAAATATGTTTTCGTTTCAAGGAGAAGCAATTTTTCCTAGGATCAAACCTTTCTAGGGAGCCTCTGTTGACTTGCACTGGTGTCATTTTGGCTAGTCATTCTCTCTGGACTTCAGTTTCTGCATCTGTAAAATGAATGGTTTGGACTAGACCATCTAAAAAATCCCTTCCAGTCTGAAATCTATAATCCTACAATCCCATAAAACATAGTTTGGCTATGACTCTCTCTTGTGGGTTGGGATAAATGCCAAATGTATTTTCATTTTTGAGGGCTATAATTTGAATTAAAGGCTTTCCCCAATTATATCTATAAATCCAAATGTAAATCCATCCATGAAGTATGCTTATTTGCTTTACTAAGTACGCGGGTATGTACATGTAAATATATATGCATATATATATATATACATATAAAATACACACACATGCATGTTGTTTTACCAAATATATTTTGGCTTTCTATTTATGTGTTTATATAATCATTTGTGTTTGTTTTACTATATAATACAAATAAACAGATATATATGTATCTTTGTATATATGTATCTATATAGCATTAGTTGCTGGCTTTGATTAATATATTTTGGCTCAGATCTGAAGAAAACATATTGCCACTTTTTAATCTTAGAGAGCTGCCTGGGGGCACTGTGAGGCTAAATGATTTTCCTATGGTTACATAGCTAGGAAATGTTAGAGCCAGGACTTATACTCTTAGTGTTCCTGACTTCCAGGCCAGTTCTCTAACCTCTGTGCCATTAAGATAAGTATGATCATCTATGAAATGGGGATGCTGATTACATAGCTTAGAGACATGAATATTTCACCCAATTTAATCATTTGAGTAATGAAAGATAATAAATGCTGTTTTCTAGAAAAGATATCTCTTTGCTAGTCTTCCCTGACTTAAATATTTAGACTGATCATTTAGTTTAAGGGGAAATAGAGAATACTGTGGTCAAAAAGGATGGATATTGGACCTATGATTTCGTTGATATGAGAACTTGTGGAGAAGGAAAGTTGCTTTAGCAATGTAGGTCAGTGATTTCATACAATTGATAGTATTAGAGTGTAACTAGAGGTGAAATGACTTGCCTAAAGTCACAAAGCCAATGTACTTTAGGTGGGACTTGAGCTTATGTCTTTTAGAACCAAGGGTGGGGATAATGAGCTGTCAATAACTATTATAAGCAATGCAAGGATCCAAGACAACTCTAAGAGACTTAAGATGTAAAAAGCAATCCACTACTATAGAAGGAACTGATAGAGGCTGAATGCAGATTGAAGTATACCATTTTTCATTTCATTTCCTTCATTTTTTCCCTCCTATAAGCAATATCTTTCCCAACATGACAAATGTGGGAATATGTATTGCATGATGGCCCAGGTATAACCCATTACATATTGCCTGTCTTCTTGGTAAAAGGGGAGGAGAGGAAGAGAGGGAAGGAAAGCACATGGACTGCAAAATGTCAAAAAATTGTTATTACAGTTTTATTGACATGTAAAAAAATATAAAATTGTCACAAACAAACCAAAAGAACCAAAGACCAGTTCTATATCCACTATCATAAATGATACTCACAGCGGCAGCTAGATGGCTAAGTGGATAGAGAGCCAAGCTTGGAGATGGGAGGTCTGGGATTCAATTCTAGTTTCAGGTACTTCCTAGTTGTGTGACCCTGTACAAGCCACTAAACCCTAATTGTCTAGCCCTTACTATTGTCTTGTCTTAGAACTGTTATTTAATATTGATACTAAGACAAAAGGTAAATTACACTTATTAAATTCTCTCTTTATCTCTCTCTTTCTCATACAAATACACACATACACATTCTCTTCTTTCTGTCTGAGAGAGTTCTAATAATTGATCGTCACTGGTCACTACAATGTTTAGTGATTTTGGAGATTAAAGAGAAAGAATAGAAATTGTGAAATTTTTGACCCTATAGCATCAGTTCTATACAGTGCATTAAAATATTTCCTCATTGATTTGGGGTGATAGAGTTTATTTTTTTCCATGAAGCAAGATTAGGAAAGCACTTTGCACTGAAAAAGTCCCTATACAAGTAAAATGACATTTCTTGGAGATTGTTCTGTGAGGAACATCCACAAGAATGACAAATTTGATATTTATTTTATCAGAACAATGAATATTAATTTCTTTAAACATAGTCAGATAAATTGTGGCCTTTCTTTATTGGCTTTATCATTTCCCTAAATTAAAATGTCTTTCCTTAAGATTTCTAAATATTTTGAATTTCCCAATTTTGATATGTAGCAACATAAGGCTTCAGAATCAACTTCTTGTTTGTGCTACTCAGCTCTGCATTTTTTCCCTAATCAGATTAGAAACTACAATGATGGGCACTTAACAGCTATGTACACCTGAAACTCCCATTATTTTTGGACTTTATGCATGGACAGAATTGAAGGTAATGACAAATTTGGACTGCTAATCAGAACTCTCTAACAGTATCACATTACTTAGAAATCCATCCAATTTGATTCTGCCATGAATTTTCTACAAGAACCTAGGCATTAATATGACAATGTCATAATACGACACAGTTGCCTTCTCTCTTCATTTTATTTATGACATATTTAACCATCCTATAAATTTTGAAATAATTGAAAACTTTAAAAATCATTAGCATACTCAGGTACTTAAACGTTATTTCTCTTTCTTAAGAGTTCCTATTTAAAATTTAAAATTTGTTTTCAAGCTCCTTTTTTTACCATTTTGTCAAGGGGGACCCTTGTTATAATCAAGTTCATTATTTAAAAATATTATATGAAGGATTAGGTTTGCTTATTTAAACCACTGTACCCATTATACTTAATATATTATTTTGCTTTAGGCTTAGAAATTGACATTGTCCTCAAAATTTGAGGCTTAAAATTATAATCCTTAGACTTTCTACTTGGACCAGGTACCATTTATAATTAATGGGCATAGAATTCTCCTCTTTCAGTTATATCTGATGATTTCTCTAAGGGTCAAAACGTAGCCAGTGGGCTTATGATTGAACATAACAATTTAAAACAAATCTTAACATATATCTGATCTATTTAAGCCTTCACTGAAGTCTCCAAATATTCCTATTTCCAGATGACATCATAGGAATTATATTGAGCTCTGGAAAACTACAGTGTCTCTTCAATATTCTCTCTTTCATATTTTATTTTAAAGATACCTCTAGAATTCAGGTTAGACAAAGTATATAAAAACACACATATTGATCAGATTACAAGATAGACTGTTTAGTACACATTATCTTGTTGCTGAGTCATCTTTAATCAAGTCTGATTCTTCATGACCTTGTTTGGTGTTTTCTTGATAAAAATATTGGAGAAGTTTGCCTTTTCCTTCTCCAGCTCATTTTGCAGATGAGGAAATGGAAGTTAACAGGGATAAGTGACTTGTCTGGGGTCCAATAGGTAGTAAATGTCCAAAGTCATATTTGAACTCAGGAAGATGAGTCTTCCTGACTCCAGGCCCAACATTCTATTCATTGTGCCACCTAGACGTGTGAGTATGAGAGAAAAAAAGAGAGAGAAGACAAGAAAAAGATATAATATATGTAATAATAAAAAGTCCAGGTCTTTACTATATGCCACACTGTGCTAAATGCATTGCAATTATTATTTCATTTCATACCCTGGTAGGTAAATGCTATTATCTCTGTTTTACAGATGAGGAAACTGAGGCAAGCAAAGTTTAAGTGACTTGCCCAGGGTCACACAGATAAGTATACGAGGCTGGTTTTGAACTCAAATCTTTCTGACTCTAGATCCTGAATGTGTATATGTATTTGTATATGTGTATGCACGGGCATATGTGGGAACACTTTTAGCATATAGCATATACCCTACACGAAAATGTATCTGGCATGTATATCCTATCTATAAATGCATATATGTGCATTCATCCACTCATGTACACATATATGCACACACACACATATACAGACACTATTGTTATAGAAGTCCACTAAAGACTTAAGATCACTATCTCATATAAGCTAGGCTAGTTTTTCTAAAGTATATTGAAACTAATCTTGAAATTTAGTCACTTGATTGGTTAAGGACACTGAAAGCCTAGAAAATTGACCTAAGATGACCTAAGGCTACATTTAGACTTCCATCTACTAGATCTTTTTCATTGAATGATAACGAACACCAATACTTCTATGTTAACTACTTCCACCATCTTTTAAATGTCCATTTTCTTTTCTCACCCAAATTTCTTTAGTTTCCAGGTAGGTTGTTTGAATTTTCAAGTTTTTTAAAAAATCAATTCCATTTAGTATCTGATCCATACATTATGGAATGCCATTCAGCTGATTAGTTTTTGTTCTTTGTACCCAAAGAGGACCAAAATGACATCACTGGTGATGTCTTTTGACTCAAGCATAAACTGGATGTAAGTGTGACAGTTCCATAAAGTCATTGGTCTTCTTCTTTCCTCCAAAGTCATTCAAGTCCAGTGACAAGACAAAAGTCACAATGACTGGTGGTGGCTCAGGATGCAATGGATGCCCTCGGCTTCTTTGGATACCTAACCTAACTTTAAGTACTCCACAGTGCCTGTCTCTACCTCCTTCATGGCCACTGGAATATGGTCTTATTTAACCAATATACTGAGAGAATTCTTCACACGCCTGGGGTACGGTACTTCCATAACTCACCCACAGATAGGAGGTCTGTTAGTTTCCCTTAGCCTGGTTTAACCTGCCTGCCATTTGGCTGCTGTACATGTTATGGCTTTTTACAGCCACAGGTGAGAGCTTGGTAGGTAAAAACCAAAGAAGAAAAGCAAGCCCTGAAAAAGGCAAGCCTTAATTCCAGAGGTGTGAATCTTCCCTGAAGCGCCAGTACACCTTGCCATGGGGCTAAATGCATATACAAATATGGATAAGATGACATTTTACAAGAAAACACACCATTTGTCATTTTTTGTCAGTGGGGCACAAAATAGAAAGAGTCATTTGTTTCTTCCCTCAGGTTTCTAACCAGTAAAGCTGCACAACTAACATTGAAGTGGCCAAATTTTGCCCAGCTGAATCAGGGGTGTACCCTTTCAGAATATCCTTTCCCTGTTCTAAATGTTCTATGGCAAGATGATACTCATTTCATTAATTATTGGATTTTCTTCTAGTGATTTTGTTCAGCCTAGTCTCAAAGCTGGACTACCACACTTTCCAGAATCTAGCCTGGCCTAATAGAGACAGATATGACAGATAAACAATGGGTCTGTCCTTGCATTGAATAAGGATGATTCAGGGATGGATCACATTTGATAAAATGCATAACCAGGAATTAAACCCCTCACTGATTGTAAAGTCTATCTTTTCAATACCAGTAGTATTTTAGTTATATACAACTGTAGTTTAATATAACTGTAAATCATGGAACACGGAGATCATAAGAGAATCAAAATTGTTAATGACCCCCAAATGAAGAGACATTAGGAATCATTTAGTACAACACCTAATTTCGAATGTTAGGAAGCTGAGGCCTTGAGAGATTAAGAGACTTGCCTAAGGTCACACAGAGATATTTGAATGGAAAAGGGGAATTTCAAACCCACAATTTTCAAATGAATAGTTTTTATTCTTCTACATGTAGATGGGAGAATATTGAATTACAGTTCATCATTTACTATCAAGAACTGCACTAGCTGAATGCTATATCTTTGTAGGAATAGAAAAAAAAAAAAGGGAGCCACTGCCTTGCCCTATGGTTTTGTTAGAGAGCTTGATATTATCTGGGCTGGGAGAGTACTCTCAAAGAAGGACCAGATTTCAATGGATCTCTTTAAAAATAGAGAGATTTATTGAGATGAATAGGTGGGAGGTAGGTACAGGACCAAACTGTCTTCCTGAAGATAAAGGGTTCAGGATTTTTATACCTTAAAGGGACAGGGTCTATATGACTTGGAAAGAAAGATGAGGAGGGGGACAAAGAAGGGGGAATTAGGTAACATAATTAGGTGCCTTGGAGTCTAGACTGAAGTATATCCTGACCATAAATGTAGGTGAACTGCCTATCCTGAGGAACTTAGTGATGTTTCAGGTGCAAACAGAAGGTATCCCTCTGTGTCAAGACCTCTGTCAAAAAACTATTGTAAATGTATCTAAAACAAGAGGCAAAGAATCCTTCATTCATCCACCCATCTTTTTGGTTGCACTAGAGCCGGCTTTTTTTTAGCCAGTACTGCAGGGGTGCAATATTGGGAAATTGCTCATGTAATCTTTGACCTGGGATTCCTCTAGAGACTTGGGATGGCCTGGAGACCCTGTGCTCCCATATCAATAGCACACTATTTTCCCTAAGATCCTTGTGTTTGGCCAAAGAGAGAAGAGAAACTTTCTAAATGTCATTAACTTTTTAAAAATAGTGTTTCCCTTTTTCCCTCTATACTCCTTTTTTTTTCCTGGCCTAGTCTTTCATTATCTAATAGGTTATCTCTTCCTTAGTCATGTTTTGATCTCCTTTCTGTCTCCTTTACCTTCTGCCTTAACTGTCTTCTCTAGACCCTTAGCTCATCTGAATTCTGAAGACTTACCTTGGAAACTCAAAGTTTCCTAACCAATTGGTTTCTCATTTCCTATTATAGAGAAGCCTGGTAACCAGACCCTCCTATACAAGACTGCTCCTCTACTTATAAGACACTTTATCGTGTGTTAATCATAGTACCTTAGCTGGTTAAGGGACCACTCAGATTCTTGTGGTCTCTGGGCTATCCTAAAGCATGGACCTAAGAGACCTAAACCTGTGGATTTCCTCTTCCAACTATGAGCTGAAAGTATCTGGTGATATTCTTGATTGTACCCCTTTCTGTATTTCTTACAGTTCAGTTTTAGGGAAAGTGTTCCCTCCTAATACTGTGAGGGGTTTGGTGGGCTACTCTGGTTTGGAGATGTTGGTCCTAACTCCAAAGCGAATACTCTATCTACCTAGGTACCTTTCTCTCATTTCTGATTTTTATCCCATTGTCTATTTCTAGTTTATAAGTTAGGTAGCCTTCCTTCCTGTGATGCCCTTTAAGTCCTAGCATATTCTGACAGATCCCATGCAATATTAATCATCCTTTATGATCAGTAGAATTGAGTTTAAATTCTCCTGCTGTATCTTATTAGACTTTGAATGATTACACTTACCAATTGTAAAGGGTACTCTAGTGGTTCATTCTTTGAGTAACCAATTCTCAGATTACAAAGGTTTTGAATTTGTGAGTGACTCATTTCTTCCTTATAAATTGTACACCTTTTCAGCATTCTTTATGGCAAGGATGTCAATCTTTTATTGTTTCGGTGCTTCCTCTATTATTATTATTTTATTCTTATTTTTATTTTAATAACAAATTTCCACATAAGTTTTCCAAAGTTATATGATCCATATTCTACCCCCCAATTCTTTTCCTCCTCCTGAAGCAGACAAGCAATTTAATCTGGGTTATACATGTATTATCATGCAAAACATGTTTCCATATTACTCATTTTTGGAGGCAAATAATTTAGAGAATCAAAACACCAAAACATACCCAAATAAACAAGTGATAAATCATATATTATCATTTGTATTTCTACTCTAACAGTCTTTCTATAGAGGTAGAGGGCATTTCCCCCCCTAAATCCTCAGAATTATTCTGAATCATTGTATTGCTGTTTGTAGCAAAGTCTATCACATTTGATCATTCCACAATATTTCAGTTACTATGCATAATGTTCTCCTAGTTCTGCGTATTTCATGCTGCATCATTCCACACAGGTATTTACAGCTCTTTCTATAATCATCCTGTTCATTATTCCTTATAACATAATAGTCTTCCATCACCACCATATACCACAATTTATTCAGCTATTTCCCATTTGAGGGGCATCCCTTTAGTTTCCAATTCTTTGCCACCACAAAAAGCACAGTTATAACAACTTTTGTATAAACAAGTCCTTTCCTATTTTTTTTTTATGTCTTTGGGATACAGACCCAGTAGTATTATTTTATAGCTCTTTGGGGATAATTCCAAATTGCCTTCCAGAATGATTAGATCAGTTCACAGCTCCACCAACAAGGCACTAATATCTTAATTTTGCCACATCCCCTCCTACATTAATCATTTTCCCTTACTGTCATATTTGCCTATCTGATAGGTATAAGGTGGTACCTCAGAGTTGTTTTAACTTGCATTTTTCTAAACAAGAGGGATCTAGAACATTTTGTGCTATGATTATTTAATTGTTTTCCCTTAAAACCCTTGCCTTCTGTCTTAGAATCAATACTGATTCTAAGGTAGAAGAGCAGTAAGGGATAGGCAATGGGGGTTAAGTGACTTGCCCAAGATCAGGCATCTAGGAAGTGTCTGAAGCCAGATTTGAACGTAGGACAGTGATGGACAAACTTTTGAGCTTGGTGTATCAAAATTCACCAAAAAACCGAGTGTAACTTGGGGGGTCTGTCACTTTGAGGAAAAAAAAAAATTTCTTGTTATTTATAGTTTAAATAACAAAAATGTATAATTGTAATATATAACTTTATTTAATAAACCAAAATAGGTAAATTAATATAGGTAGAATTGTAATCTATAGTGCACAGAGTGTCTACACTATACCTCAGCAAATAGTTTATCCTCAGCATGCTGCCATATGTCACTGAAAATGACAATGTGTTTCACTGCTGATATGTGTCAGTGCTGACACATGTGTCATAGATTTGCCATCACCAACCTAGGACATCTCCACTCCAGGCCTGGCTCTCAATCTACTGAGCCACCCAGCTGCCCTCTTGTCTTATGATTATTGATAGCTTTGATTCCTTCATCTGGAAACTGGCTATTCATCTTCTTTAAACATTTATTAATTGGGGAATGACGTGTATTCTTATAAATTTTACTTAGTTCTTTATATATTTAAGAAATGAGATCTTTATCAGAGAAAATTATTATAATTTTCTCCAATTTGTTTTTTCCCTTCTAATCTTGGTTGCATTAGTTTTGTTTGTAAATTTTTTTTAATTTAATATAATCAAAATTATTCGTTTTATACCTTGTAATATTCTCCATCTCTTATTTGGTCATAAATTCTTCCCTTCTCCATACATGTGACAGCTGAACTATTCTATGTTCCCTTAATTTATTTATATCACTCTTTATGTTTAAATCATATATCCAGGGCTTACTGTTTCTGGATCAAGATGGCGGCAGAGTAAAAAGCAGCTGCTTGACCTCTCCTAACCCACACATATAGGACTCCTCAAGAAGATATAAAAACTAATCCAGATGAATGAAGGGACACCACAACAGGGCGCAGCATTGAATGTATGTGGAATTGGGGCATTTCCATGCTATAAAGGTGTGAAACAGCTCTTATTAAAATGCAAGCTGAGCAACCACCCCCACCCCCCCCCACACACACACATACCACCTACAGTGCCAAAGCCAGCTCAAAAGAGTCAGAGCAAATTTGGGGCACCCATTAAGTACTTGGCAGTCACCTACAGTCACCAGGGCCAGCTCCTGAGAGAAGCAAGACTTAAGACCCCAAGAGGCTAAAGAATGTGGGGACTTTGAACACAGACACTGAGCTCTGTTATGCACAGAGATCATGAGTTCAGGCTTGGGTGTGGATCCTGAGCTCAGGCAGAACTTGGGTGGGGACACAGTGCAGAGGGGTGCACAACTATGGAAGCAGCTCCCTGAGACTGTTAAAGGAACTTCAGGCAGAGGAACAAGCAAGGGGACCACCAGAAGGCTTGACCCTAAGAACAACTAGACCTGAGACATTAGGAGCCTAAAGAGGGCAGACAGACCCTGGGCGTGAGGATAAAGCTGAGAGGGCACTGGGCTAAAAATGACAAGCCAGACTCAGGAACCTCAGAAGAGAAAGATCATCAAGAAGAAATCTGTAACACTTGACAACTTTTGAACAGAAAAAATCCAGACAACACAACAAATAGCAGAGGAAAACAAACAAATAATCATATCCAAACCTTCCCAAAAATATGAAAACTGGTCACAAGCTCTTGAAGAGTTCAAATCTGAGATGATGAAAAAGATGGAAGAGATCTGGCAAGAAAATAGTTTAAAAGGCAGATTTTCACAATTGGAAAAGGAAAACCAGTCTCTAAAAGCTAGAATTGGGCAATTTGAAAAAGATGGCCCTAAATCAAAAGAATTGATGAGCAAATTGGAGACCAAAAACAAACAGCTGGGAAAACAGGATAGACCAAATCAAAAAGGAAAACCAAAACATTATAGCAGAAAACCAGTCTCCAAAGACAAGAATTGAGCAATTAGAAGCCAATGATCTCTCAAGACAGAAAGAACAAATAAAACAAAGTCAAAAGACTGATAAAATAGAAGGAAACATGAAATATCTCAATGAGAAAGTGACAGACCAAGAAAACAGGTCTAGAAGAGATAATTTGAGAATCATTAGTCTTCCTGAAAAAGCAGAAATTAATAGAAATTTGTAATCCATACTAAAAGAAATTATTCAGCAAAATTGCCCTGAAGTTCTACAACAAGAGGGCAATATAGACATTGAAAGGATCCATAGATCACCCTTTACACTAGACACTGAAAAGACAACCCCCAGGAATATAATAGCCAAATGCAAGAGCTTCCAAATAAAATAAAATATCTTATAAGAAGCCAGAAAGAGACAATTCAGATATCTAGGAGCACCAATCAGGATCACACAGGATCTGGCAGCCCCCACACTAAAAGACCACAAGGCTTGGAATATGATATTAAGAAAGGCAAGAGAACTGGGTGTACAACCAAGGATCATCTACCTATCAAAACTGACTATATACCTCCAGGGGAATGTATGGGCATTCAACAAGATAGAAGATTTCCAGGTATTTGCACCAAAAAGACCAGGACTAAATGGAAAGTTCGATATCCAACCACAAAAATCAAGTGAAACACAAAAAGGTAAATAAGAAACAGACTGGAAAGAAAGAAAACTCTTATTTTTAAATTTACCTCTTTAAGGGCTTCAATAAGATTTAATTATTTGTATTCCTATGTGGAGAAATGCTATGTATAATTCTCTGTAGTGAACTCTATTCACTATTATAGTATTCACTATTATAGTAATTAGAAGAATTATTCATACGGAGAGGTTGGAATACTAAATGGTCTAAGATGATATTGGGGGGTGGGAAAGAGGGGGGGTGAATAGTAGAGGACACTAAGAGAAACTTGAACGAATAAGAAAAATTGGATATTTTAATACACACAAAGAGTGCATGGGAAGGAGAGGGGATGAAAACTATTATAAGAAGAAGAGGAAGAGAGCATTAAGAGGTAATATTTAAACCTTACTCTCAGTATAATTAACCCTGAAATGGAAGAGTAGCTATATCCATTGGGATATAAAACTCTATCTAACTCTACTGAGGAAGTCAGAAGGGATAAACCAAGGGTAGGAGGGGACTGGGGAGGTCAAAAAAGGGAGGGGAGAAAAAGAGGTAGGGAATTCATTAGGCCTTAAAAATAAAAATAGGGGAATAATAAGGGAGGGGGTAGAAAGGGAAATAAATCACAGGAGGGGACAAGAGTTACTTGCTTAAAGCAAACCACTGGTTTAAAAGGAAATAGTGTAAGAAGAAGGGGTAGAACTAGGAGAGGATACTAAAATGCTGGCAAATACACAACTGATAATTATAACTCTGAATGTGAATGGGATGAACTTACCCATAAAACGGGAGCAAATAGCAGAGCAGATTAGAAATCTAAATCCTACCATATGTTGTCTACAAGAAACACATATGAGGAGGGTGGACATGCACAGTTTTAAGGTAAAGGGCTTGAGCAAAATCTTTTCGGCTTCAAATGAGAAAAAGAAGGCGGGAATGGCAATCATGATTTATGACAAAGCCAAAGTAAAAATAGATATGATTAAAAAAGACAGGGAAGGTCATTACATCCTGATTAAAGGCAGTATAAACAATGAGGAAATAACACTGCTCAATATATATACACCAAGTGGCATAGCATCCAAATTCATGAAGGAGAAAGTGGCAGAGCTCAAGAAGGAAATAGATAGTAAAACCATACTAGTGGGAGATCTAAATATTCCTCTTTCAGATCTAGATAAATCAAACCGAAAAATAAATAAGAAAGAGGTAAGAGAGGTGAATGAAGTCCTAGAAAAGTTAGATTTAATTGATATGTGGAGAAAAATAAATAGGGACAAAAAGGAATACACCTTCTTTTCAGCTACACATGATACATTCACAAAGACTGACCATGTAATAGGGCATAGAAACATTGCAATCTAATGCAAGAGAGGAGAAATAATAAATGTAACCTTCTCAGATCATAATGCAATGAAAATAATAATTATTAAGTGTACCTGGACAGGCAAATCAAAAAATAATTGGAAATTAAATAATATGATTCTCCAAAACCAGTTAGTCAAAGAAATAATGGAAACAATCAACAATTTCATTGAAGAGAATGACAATGATGAGACATCCTATCAAACTCTGTGGGATTCAGCTAAGGCAGTACTCAGGGTGAAATTTATGTCATTGAGTTCATATATTAACAAATTAAGGAGGGCAGAAATTAATGAATTGCGTATGCAACTTAAAAAACTAGAAAGCAAGCAAATTAAAAATCCCCAGATGAAAACTAAATTAGAAATACTAAAAATCAAGGGAGAAATTAAGAAAAACGAAAGTTAAAGAACTAATGAATTAATAAATAAGAGTAGAAGCTGGTATTTTGAAAAAAAACACATAAAATAGACAAAGTTCTGGTCAATCTAATAAGAAAAAGAAAGAAGAAAACCAAATTGACAGTATCAAAGATGAAAAGGGAGACCTCACCTCTAATGAAGGGGAAATTAAGGCAATCATTAAAAACCATTTTGCCCAATTATATGGCAATAAATATAGCAATCTAGGTGATATGGATGAATATTTACAAAAATATAAAATGTCTAGATTAACAGCAGAAGAAATAGAATACCTAAATAATCCCATATAAGAAAAAGAAATTGAACGAGCCATCAAAGAACTCCCTTAGAAAAAATTACCAGGGCCTGATGGATTCACAAGTGAATTCTGTCAAACATTCAAAGAGCAACTAATCCCAATACTATACAAATTATTTGATATAATAAGCAAAGAAGCAGTCCTACCAAATTCCTTTCATGACACAAAAATGGTACTGAGTCCAAAACCAGGTATATCAAAAACAGAGAAAGAAAACTAAAGACCAATCTCCCTAATGAACTTAGATGCAAAAATATTGAATAGAATACAAGCAAAGAGACTCCAGCAAGTGATCAAGAAGGTTATCCATCATGATCAGGTGGGATTTATACCAGGAATGCAAGGATGGTTCAACATTAGGAAAACCATCCACATAATTGACCATATCAACAGTCTAACAAACAAAAATAACATGATTATCTCAATAGATGCTGAAAAAGCCTTTGACAAAATACAACACCCATTCCTATTGAAAACAGTGAAAAGTATAGGAATAGAAGGACCCTTCCTAAAAATATTAAACAGTATATACCTAAAACCATCAACAAGCATCATATGCAATGGGGATAAATTAGAAGCCTTTCCAATAAGATCAGGAATGAAACAAGGATGCACATTATCACCTCTATTATTTAACATTGTACTAGAACCACTGGCAGTAGCAATTAGAGAAGAAAAAGAAATTGAGGTATCAAAATAGGCAGTGAGGAGACTAAGCTATCACTCTTTGCAGATGATATGATGGTCTACTTTAAAAATCCCAGAGAATCAACTAAGAAGCTTGTAGAAATAATCAACAACTTTAGCAAAGTTACAGGATACAAAATAAATGAACGTAAATCATCAGCATTTCCATATATTTCCAAGACATCACAGCAGCAACAGGTAAAAAAAAGAAACACCATTTAATATCACCCTAGACAATATAAAATACTTAGGAATCTATCTACCAAAACAAACACAGGAATTATGCGAAAATAACTAAAAAACACTTTCCAAACAATTAAAACTAGATCTAAACAATTGGAAAAACATTGATTGCTCATGGGTAGGATGAGCTAACATAATAAAAATGACCATTCTCACCAAATTAATTTACCTATTTAGCACCATTACCTATCAAACTACCAGAAAAACTTTTTTACTGAATTAGAAAAAAACTTTAACAAAGTTCATATGGAATAACAAAAGATCAAGAATATCAAGAGAAATAATGAAAAAAATGTGAAGAAAGGGGGTCTAGCAGTACCAGATATTAAACTATACTATAAAGCAGAGGCGATAAAAACGGTATAAAGTACTGGCTAAGAGACAGAAGGAGGATCAGTAGGATAGACTTGCGGTAAGTGACATCAGCAAGACAGTGTATGATAAACCCAAAGAGCCCAATTTTGGGACAAAAATCTACTATTTAACAAAAACTGCTGGGAAATTTGGAAAACAATATGGGAGAGATTAGGCTTAGAGCAACCTCTCACACCCTACACCAAGATAAATTCAGAGTGGGTGAATTACTTGAATATAAAGAGAGAAACTATAAACAAGTTAAGTGAACACAGAATAGTATACTTGTCAGATCTCTGGGAAAAGAAAACATTTTAAAACCAAGTAAGAGTTAGAGAAAATTACAAAATGTAAAATAAATGATGTTGATTATATTAAACTAAAAGCTTTTGTACAAACAACAACAATGTAGCCAAAATCAGAAGGGAAACAACAAATTGGAAAAAAAATCTTTATAACAAAAAACTCAGACAGGGGTCTTATAACTCAAACATACAAGGAGTTAAATCAATTGTATAAAAAATCAAGCCATTTTCCAATCGATAAATGGGCAAGGGATATGAATAGGCAATTTTCAGATAAAGAAATCAAAAGTATCAATAAGGACATGAGCATGTGTTCTAAAACACCAATAATTAGAGAAATGCAAATCGAAACAACTCTGAGGTACCACCTCAGACCTAGCAGATTGGCTAAAATGATAGCAGAGGCGAGTAATGGATGCTGGAGAGGATGTGGCAAAACTGGGACACTAGTGCATTGCTGGTGGTGTTGTGAACTGATCCAACCATTCTGGCTGGCAATTTGGAACTATACTCAAAGGGCTATAAAAGAATGCCTGCCCTTTGATTCAGCCATAACATTGTTGGGTTTTTTATCCCAAAGAAATCATAAACAGACTTGTACGAAAATATTTATAGCCGCACTTTTTGTGGTGGCAAAAAACTGAAAAATAAGGGTATGTCCTTCAATTGGGGAATGGCTGAACAAATTGTAGTATATGCTGGTGATGGAATACTATTGTGCTCAAAGGAATAACAAACTGGAAGAATTCCAAGTGAACTGGAAAGACCTCCAGGAATTGATGCAGAGCGAAAGGAGCAGAGCCAGAAGAACATTGTGCACAGAGACCAATACACTGTGCTAAAATAGAATGCCATGGACTTCTGTACTGACAGAAATGCAGTGACCCAGGACAATTCTGAGGGATTTATGGAGAAGAACGATACCCACATTCAGAGGAAGAACTGTGGGAGTGGAAACATAGAAGAGGGCCAACTGCTTGAACACATGGGTTGAGGAGGACATGATGGGGGGATGTAGTCTGGAAACTACCACACCAATGCAACTATCAAAAATTTGGAAATGGGTCTTGATTAATGACACATGTTAAAATCAGTGGAAATGCGTAGTGGCTATGGGGGTGGGTGTTGGTGGGTTAAGGGGAAAGTAAGAACATGAATCATGTAACCATGTTAAATTTTCTAAAAAATAAATATTAAAAATAAATAAAAATAAAAAAATTTAAAAAGGAAAAAAAAAGAAAATGATACTCTTTGACCTAAAAAAAACCCTATATCCATTTTGATCTTATCTTGGTATAGGGTATGAGATATTGATCAAAGATATCAATCTTGCTATTTATTGTCTGCAAAATCCATCAAAATCCTTGCCATCTTAATCAAATGAAAATGTATATGGAATGTTTAATAAAATGTACAAAAATATGATACAATATAAATAATATTAATTTCTGGTTTTCTAAGTAAATATGTACCCATTTTGTCTGATTTTCTATTTGATTTTAACACCTCTGTCTTCTGGCTTTCATAATTAAATATAAAATCCTCTCTTTGGTTTTTGAAGCTCATTATAACCTGACTCTTTCTTAGCTTTCCAGGGTTTTTTATCTATTTCCCTCCACCAGTGTCCCTAGGTGTTTCTCATGCAAAAAAAAAAAAAACAAAAAAAAAAACATCTCCTCACTCTATATTTTCACTGGTATAAGAGGGGAAACTAGATATTTAATGTGTGGTCACCAGGAATTGATTAACTTGATTTCAAAATAAAATAGACCCAAGTCAGGATGGCTTTCATGGTGGTTTATTTATAATTAGGAAGGATGAAGGTAAGGAAATTGAAAGAGAGAAACTCTGGCTTGCACCAGAGTCCCGAACCAGGTAGGAATTTAGAGACCCCAGCAGAGGGGCACAGAGGTGAATTTAACAAGGCTTCTAGCCACAAGGTCTCCTCTAAGAAGAGACTAGAGCCTCCACAAACACCAAGGGAAGAGAAAGAGAGTCAACCCAACTTACCCGTGTGACAATTCAAAGGGAACAGTCAGAGGTCCCACCAGAGATCCTTCAACACCAAGTTCAAAGCTCCAACTGCCGCCACAGGAAGTTACCATCATATTTAAAAGATAGCAGCTTTTGTCACTTCCTGCATCCACCTCCAATTTCAAGTGGACAAATGGCAACCTCAAACACTGTTTTGGACTGCCTAAAGGGCAGTCCCTTGTTTTTGAATTGTCACTTATTATTACGTGTGGGTAACAGACCTCCCCCTAAGTTGGGTGGGGTGACATTATTCCTGGTGGCTAATTCTACACAAATGAATGAGAATAAGCTAATTCCATTTACACACTGGCTGTCTCCCATTCCAGGAAAACTCTCTCCTCATTTCCACTTCATTGCTTCCCCGTGTTCCTTCAAGTTTCAGCTGAAGTCTAACCTTCTAAAAGAAGGCTTTTCCAGCTCTCCCTAGTTATCTATACTTTTCCACACACACCCATCTATATCTGCTATATTTATGATTGTTTGCATATTTTTCCCCTATTAGACTGGAACTCTTTGAAGGCAGCTATTTCCTCCCCCTCTCCCAGGCCACCATCACTCAGTATAGTTGCTGGCACATAGTAGGTGCTTACTAAATATTTGCTGATTTGACTTTAAGAAAGGACTTACTCTTTTTTTTTTAGACTTATCAATAATTTTTTTACAATTTTTAAACCATTTATTAATATTCATTTTTAACATGGTTACATGATTCATGCTCCTACTTTCCCCTTCATCCTCCCCTCTCCCCCCACCCATGGCCGACGCACGTTTCCACTGGTTTTAACATGTGTCATTGATCAAGACCTATTTCCAAATTGTTGTTAGTTGCATTGGTGTGGTAGTTTCGAGTTCACATCCCCAATCATGTCCACCCCAACCCAAAGGACTTATTCTTAATAGTTGATGAGATAGCTAGCTGTGGAAAAAATTATCTCTTTAGTAGATATTCTCTCTCACTATTTCCCTATATTTCTTCAATAGTGGGAAAAGGTGAAGAAGAAAGGATTTTTTTTTTTTTGGTCCATGACTCCATTAGTAATGGCATCCTTGAGTGGAGCAATTTACTTGCTAAGAGACTCCCCAGTCAGTTAAGAGCAGTCCCAGTAAGTGCATCTGTATGGTCAGGTTGAGTTACATAGGGAAATAGGTTCAAGGATCCCAGCAAAGATGTTGTACCCAGAGGGAGCAGCATCCCAAGGACAAGTTATAAAATAAAATACATGGGGAAGATGGTGTTTGAAATATAAATTGTTTTGGTCTTTCTCATCTGTATGCCTTTATATTTGTCAATACTAAATAGAAGCTGATTTATATCCCTTAAGACATTTGTATTTTTGGAAAAAATGAACACTACATTCTTGCAGGAGACATTTTGTGTTCTTTCTTTATCATTTCTATAAATGTGTTTTCCTTGAACTAATTGTGTCCTGTGGTTTTCTTGACTTAAGACAAGCTTATCAGATGTGGTCTTGTTTTAGGAGAGGGGGCGCACAGAGGACTTTGACTCTGTGGTAATTGTCCCCTAGGGAACCCAACCTGCAGTGTGAAGGGGAAAGAGTAGCTCGAGGGAGGCGAGGGAGGCACTACATGGGCATAGCATGACTGTTACCTGGTATTAAAGAAAAAATAAAGTATTTTTTGAAAATAATATATAGTGCAGTCTAGCAAATAAAGGGCTGGCTTTGAAATCAAGAAAATCTTGGTTCGGTTTTTATTTCTCCCTTATGCCAGCAGCATGACCAGAAGCAATTTACTCAGACTCTAAGTGTCCTTGAAGGCAATTTTAAGATTCCAAGTTATAGGTGACTTTCAAATCTGTGGCAATGGAGAGAATTAAGACATTGAATATTACCCTATTATAGAAATCATAGCTCCAAACCTACCCCCAAATACATAACTAAAATTTAAATACCTGACTATAAATTACTCATACTCTAATAATTATGTTAAACCTTAGTATTATTTACTAATAACTTGATAACTATTACCAAGTTATTATTTTACAAAGATACTATTTTACTAAGGGATTGGTACAGTTAGAAGAGAGCTGACCCTGGAGTTAGAGGAATTGTGTTCAGATCCCAGTTCTGATACTTACTATCTTACTTACATACCTAACATATACTTACTTGTGGAACTTGGGACAAACTACTTACCCTCCAGAGGTTTGGCCCAGTTTTTCTTATTCGTAAAATGGGTTGAGGATAGACCAAATGGATTCTAATATCCTTCCAAACTCTAGATTTATGATTATTTGACTAATTCGTAAGTTTTGAGATGTGTGGATCTATATCTATTTAAACCTTTTTATTGTCTGTTTCTTGGCTTTAAAGAAAGCCTTCTTGCCTATTGGTTAAGTTTCACTTCACTCTTCTACTTTCTGTGGTCCAGCCACTTACAAACAAAGTCGTTTACCCACTCTGGCGTGTCTATTCTAAAAGCAACATATTGGGAACTGTGTCCTATGGAAATAAGTAAAATGGATTTGACACAATAGGGAGTTTAATATATCATTTTACTATCTCCCATCTCTGGGTTTTCAGCTTAATTTCTAACCATGGACAGTATTTTGGATGGTTTTATGTATTACTTATACATATTTTGATCAGTCATATCACATTTGTGATTTGTTATGCAGCTCTTCTGTTTTGGGGTGATTAGGATTAAACCATCATATGGCAGTGACATATAACATGTCAGAATCTAAATCATTGCTTCAAATGGAGGAGGTATGAATTAAAGAGGTGACAGGATCTTTAACAAGACAAATGATACAATTTTGCTTCTAATTTAATCAGTTCTAGACACTAAAAAAGTTTTGAACAGTATGTTTTAATCTGACTCACCGGAAAATGGAATTGCAAATGTGCATACATACTCTTTTTTTCCTTGCGTGGTCCTAACTGGAACAATCATTCTACTTAGCTGAACCTCTTAGCAATGAGTTTCAGGATATCTTCTAGTACTGTGTGTGGGTGTTTTGAATTAATTGTTAGCAGTCCTGGGTTCAGGGGTTTAGAAATAGCAATTTATTTAATCTTATTTGGACACTGTGAGGGATACTTACTTGCCAATTAATCTAGTGATTTTTATGTCAAAATAAAGGAAACTTAAAGAAAAATGAGAATCATTAAACTTAAAAGTTGATTATCCTCCAGACATTATAATAAGGAACTCAGCGTGACGAATCATGCGTTAAGTAGAGCTCCATGCTAATCAATTGAACACATCTAATTAGAACATATAGAAAATATATCGGAAAAGGGGTAAAACAATCAGAACACTGAAACATGATTTAGTAAGTTAAAAGAGGGGAAGAGGAATGATACTGTATTTTCCTGTAATGCCAAGAGATTCCTAAGTTGGATCTTCAAATACCTGTTTTGTTCATTTAATGCCACTTAGAAAAGGTTTTTAAAATAAGATTTCAAATATAAAAAGAGAAGTGTAGTCTGTTGTATTTCAGGCTGAAGCGTTCTGCTTTTCTATCTCTACAAGAGTCATTAAGGTTGTCAGTCCATAAATTCAAGCTTTGAGCAATCAAATCTATCTACTTGAGCATAGATTACCTTTGTCAATAAACAAGGGCACTGAAATCTTGATTGCCCGATTTTCCAGACATCTGACTAGATTCTTTGAAATTAAAAATACAAAAGGAGATAATTCTCAATGAAAATCAAGCACTGTTTTCAAATAGCTAGGCTACACATTACTACATTTTGTACACTGATTGGGAGGTAAAATGTCAAATTTGCACCATCACTTATACAGTCATAAACACCAATGAATGATAATGAATTCATGTGCATAGAAGAAAACCTCCTGAATGTTAAAAGTTAAAACTAGGGGTTTTGTTGTAAAAACCATCAGGAGATAACAATTAGCAAAAGAAGCTTAATAAAAGATTGTTTCCTTGGTTTCCTTATCAAAAGTCACAGACCTAAAAATACCTTCTTTTGATAAAGTTTATTTGAAATAGTGTAAGAGAATGACCATCTACTCTTTAGAGATCCATGTTTAGACAGAGGGTATGGGATTTTCAGGGAAGACTAACTAGTACCTCTAGTATGATGGCTTGCCAACCCCTTTTCAGGGCTGATTTTCTTCTTTGGTGTCCACCTGTCACCCATGACTGCAGGAAACTGTAATATGTGCAGCAGTCACACCCTGGTAAAACCATCTAAGCAGGTAGACTAAACCAGGCTGAGGGTAATTGAAATAGTTGGTGAGTTAGGAAGGTTTCTGCTCCCAGGCATGTGAAGACTTTCCCCTCAGAAGAGATGGGAACAGTTTGTTCCAATGGCCATGAAGGAAGTGGAAGCAGGAGTGCTTAAAGCTTGGTTAGACATCAAAGAAGCCAAGTTTATCTACTGCTTCCTGAGTCCATCACCAGTCATCTTGACTTTTGTCTCCTCACTGGATACTGGTGACTGGAAGAGAGAGTGAGGTCAGTAATTTTATGAAACTCTGCTTCATCTAAATCTAGTTTATGCTTAAGTCAAAAGATATCACCAGTGATGTCATTTTGATCCTCTTCTAGTATGAAGAACAATAACCCACCAAGAAAAGATACCTTTAGTTTCTGGCTGTTGAAATGAACTAATGCAATGTCCTGAATTAAGTATTACTATTTTTTGTTTGTTTATTCCTTTTTTCTCCTTCTAAGTTAGTCTCTTGTACTGTCACCAAACTGGATGTGTGTGAAAAATATTTTAGACCTAAAGACTTTATTAAGGGATCCAGAGAAATCTGGTCTCACTTCAAGGGTGATATGCTAAGATCTTGGCAAAGATAAAAAGGAAAGGTACATAATACTAATTTAGTATCATGTCTCTTCATCTTATACAGGTGATCTTGGATCCCAGAAAGCTACAACAATACTGAGGATGATGAGGATGATGCTGGCTAGCATTTATATAGCACTTTTAGGTTTGCAAAGCACTTTACCTATGTTCTCTCATTTGATCCATACAAGAACCTTGTGTAGAACGTTACTATTCTAATTTTTCAGATGAGCAAACTTAGGCAGAAATATTAAGTGACTGGCTCAGGGTTATACAGCTTGTTGAGTGTCTGAGGCATGATTGTAACTAAGGTCTCTGACTTCAAGTCCAACATGCTATTCTCTGTACCAACAAGCTAGAAGTTGTTAAAGACAAGCCTGAGTATAGAGACTTGTCCAGAGTAGCCTGTTCATGGTTTTTGGCTCCAAAGTGAGGGAAGATTTTTCACCACAGAAAGTTTCAATGATCATTTAGTAATGAGGTTTTATAGTTTATATCAGTAAAGGGAGATGCCTATATAGTGCAATCATATATTCCTGAAGTAGTGAAATAATTAAGAAGACATGAAGTTTAATAGCATGTGAAAGTTTCTGGATGATCTTCATTTAGAAACTAGAGTTCTATCTTAAGGCTATTCAGGGATTCTTCTGAGAAATAGGCTGGACTTTCCCAATTTAAATGTAGATAGTAAAAGTATATTTTGCATTACTTCTAATACCTATGGAAAATCTTAAAGGAAATCCATGGCAGAAATTCCATTTTTTTTTATAATATAGAAGATGATCTATGGATCCTTTCAACATCTATATTGCCCACTTGTTGAAGAACTTCAGGGCAGTTTTGCTGAATAATTTCTTTTAGTATGGAGTCCAAATTTCTATTAATTTCTGCTTTCTCAAGAAGACCGATGATTCTCAAATTGTCTCTTCGAGACCTGTTTTCTTGATTTGTCAATTTCTCAGTGAGATATTTCATGTTTCCTTCTATTTTATCTGTCTTTTGACTTTGATTTATTTGTTCTTGCTGTCTTGAGAGATCATTGGCTTCAACTTGCCCAATTCTGGTCTTTAAAGACTGGTTTTCTGTTATAATCTTATGATTTTCCTTTTCGGTTTGGTCTATCCTGTTTTCCAGCTGTTTAATTTTGGTTTCCAATTTGCTTACAATTTTGTTTGATTTTTGGGCATCTTTCTCCAATTGGGAGTTTCTGTCTTTTAACCTGTTAATTTCCTTTTGAGCTATTTCCCACTTCTCTCGCCAAATCACTTCCATCTTTCTGAGGATCTCAGATTTGAACTCTTCAAGAGCTTGTGACCAATTTTCATTTTTGGGGGGAAGGTTTGGATGCAATTATTTGCTTGTTCTCCTCTGCTGTATGCTCTGTTGTCTGGATTTTTTCTGTGTAAAAGTTGTCGAGTGTTAAAGATTTCTTCTTGATTTTTCTCTTTTGAGGTTCTTGTGACTGGCTTGCCATTATTATTACTTCTTTCTCAGACAGGAGTCTGGGTGAGGCAGACAGGCTCTCTGCCTTTGGAGCTGTGGTACAGTTTTCGCCTGAGTCACTGTGTCATGCGCCCTCCCAGCTTTATCCTCATGCCCAGGGTTAGTCTGTGCTCTTTAGGCTCCTAAGGTCTCAGGTCTAGTTGTTCTCAGGGTCAAGCCTCCTGGTGATCTGCTTGCTTGCTCCTTTGCCCAAAGCTCCTTTAACAGTCTCAGGGCGCTGCTTCCATAGTCATGCACCCCTCTGCACTGGGTCCCCACCCAAGGTCTGCGCCTGCCCTCAAGGTCTGTGTTCAAAATCTGGTTCTTTAGCCTCTTGGGGTCTTAAGTCTTCCTGCTCTCAGGAGAAAGCCCTGGTGATCCCAAGTAGCTGCCAAAAACTTAATGAATGCCCCAAACTTGCTCTAACTCTTGTACCCTGGCTTTGGCCCTGTAGGTGGTGTGGAGGGAAGGGGGTTGCTCAGCTCGCATTTTAGCGAGAGCTGTTTCACCCCCGTAGAGCATGGAAATGCCCCGATCCTACATACCTTCAATGCTGCACCCTGTTGTGGGGTCCCTTCATTTGCCTGGATTTGTTTTTATGTCCTCTTGAGGAGTCCTATATGTGTGGGTTAGGAGAGGTTAAGCAGCTGATTTTTACTCTCCTGCCATCTTAACCTGGAAGTCTTATTTTGATAATGAATTGAGCTTATATGTTTGTTCTTTTGGATTTTCTTTGTGTTGTGATGATTGCAATGATGCTAATTAGCAAATTGTATATCCATTAACCAGTTCAATCTGTTTTGATTTTTTAAAGTATAGCAACAAACAGTGTGACACTTGAAACATGATCATTATAAGACTATAAAAAGCAACAAAAATATGAGCATAAATGCAGTTGAAAATACTTTTTTATTATTCTTCTCTATTCCTTTCAGTGGTGCTACTATTCATTTTTTTCTTCCATATTTTATACTTTGGCTTATATTTGACTCCTTTCTCTTTCTGATCTTTCATAGCCATTCAGATAGCAAGTTCTGTCAAATTTACCTCTGAAGCATCTCATATATTTCTTCCTCTCTTTTCTCATGGCCACCACTCTAGTACAGGCCTTCATTGCTATCTACCTAGACTAAAACAATAACATTTGACAGGTCTTTTTTGCTTCCCTTCTTTTTTCTCAGTCTGGGGATCATATTACTTCCAGAATAATCTTCTTTGTGCACAGATCTAGTTTCGTGACTTCTATGATCAAAACTCTTCTGTTGTTTCTCCTACCACTGAAAGCAGTTTGACTCTTTCCCCTGGTATTCCAATTACTATAGCCTGACACTATTTTAACTACAGTTGACAAATTACCATTATTATAGTCTAACTTTCTAGAATTATTTGACATAGATCCCTTCCAGGAGTTCTGTACTCTAGCCAAATTGGACTATTCTCCACCCTACCCACGTCCACTGCTCTCCCACCAAGTAGGTCTTGAATTCTTACCTCTATTATCTTTGGTTATGATTCTGCTCCTTTGTCAGGACTGTCTTCTTTCCAGAACTTTTTTCATTTGTTAAATATCTATTCATTCTTTTCCCATGGTCTCCATTTTGCTAATGATCGTTACCTTACAAACCTTGTTTTTTTTTTTTTTTTTAATACTTGTCTCATACCATCGCTGACATGCCATAGTACATTTTTTTTAAATTTAAAAGTATTTGGAATATAGCGTAGATCTGAAATGGCTATGTTTACTAAGTCACAAGATTGTCCTTAAAGCTTGCTAGACAGCTCATTTCTATTGTGTATGACTGGATATCTCTGGTTGGTCCAAATTGTTTATAAACCACAGTGTTTTTATGGATGTATTACAAAATATGGGGTAGGTGATTTTATCTTAGCATCTATGAACTTAGAAAAACTTAGGATAACTGCATTTCAATCAAATTGATTTCTGTGGGCTGCTGGGTGGCTCAGTGGATTAAGAGCCAAGCCAAGAGACAAGAGGTCCTCTCTGTTCAAATCTGGCCTTAGACACTTCCTAACTGTGTGACCCTGGGAAAGTCACTTGGCCCCCCATTGCTTAGCCCTTACCATTCTTCTACCTTAGAACCAATACACAGTATGTATTCTATGACAGAAAGTAAGTTTTTTTTTTTAATTGGCTTCCATTGTAATCTTAGCCATTTTTGGTGTGCATTTAAAAATAATATTTAGAGGAGTCCATAGGATTCACTCAACTACCAAAGTGTCTATGATCAAAAAAGTGAAGAACCTCTGATCTATGGTAATAGATGTTCTAATAATGAGTCATAATTCTTTTTTATATTATTCTTCCATCCACTGATCCCAATCACTTTACTTCCCTATTTAGCACATCCCTAAAGAACTCATTCATTTCTAATGGGATTATAGTGCACAGTATTAAAGATAGCATTGTAAGCTCTAGAGAAAGAGTGATAGTAAACATCACATAACTGAATAGTTTAATTTTTTTTATTTAATGACGGAATTGAGGCACAGAGAGGCAAAATGATTTACCCCAGTTCCCATGGGCAAAAAGTAACTGAGTCAGGATTTAAAAAAAGTTCTTCCTACTCCAAAGCCAAGGTTCTTTCCATGCTATCTTTATATATAAATGAAATTTTATTTCCTTAATTGAAAGAGAAACTTTAAAAAATAAAATTAAATTAAAAAATGCAGGACATTCAGACTTGATAAAATTGAAATTTCAACTCCCTCTACCTCCTTTTATGTCATACTTCTTCCTTTTTCGAGGGAACAGAGGAAGCAGGTATAACTGAAGATATTTATACAGAAATACTGTATTGTAGACAGCAAAGTCACTGTGACAAAATCACTGGGAAATTTTTTTTTTACCATATTTCAAATAAACCTGATTTATTTACCATGTAGAAACTATAATAATCTACTAGGTGGTGGACAGAGGAATCTGTTGATTATTTCGAAATATTGATCCCCCTGGGTTGCCCTAGGCTATGAGTATAGTAATCTTTCTTCTTTGAATCTCCTCTGAATCTATGGTGAACATTGGCAGTGGCCAGGTTCCCACTCCTCATTCATTTGGATACCTGTACCCTTTTTTATGTCAATCCACTCCCCTTCCCTTCCTTCCTTTTGCCTTCTCACTTTCTTTCCTTTCTTTTCCAGATATAAAAATCTGTTTTTTTTCCATTTTTGTTTTTGTTTTTGTTTTTTTTAACATTGACAGACCTGATTAAGTGGCAAGTAATTCTGGGGACTAGACCTTGCATTGTTTTTCTTGCTTTGATATATTTTACTTAAAAGAAAGAAGCATGGACTGCATTTAGCTTCTCTTCATAAGCTTAATATATTTATTAATTTGGAAGTTTGGATATACCTTGGTATTGAATTTGCTGAGAGGTAAAAGTGTTGTCTCCTGGGTACCCAGTCACACATCCTAATAGTATAGCATAAAATAATGCGTACAAATAAAAGAAAAGATATTGGCAGCCTGCCTGTCACATCATATGCCAATCCCTTCCTCTGCAGGAAGTCCTTCTTTAGTGAATGTGCTGCTCAGTTGCTACTAGAAGTTGATTTGTGATAGATGAAGCCTGCTGATATCCTCATGCCAAACAATTGCCTGAATAGGAAGGAAATCTTTTGACACAGTAGACATACAATAAAACCTGATGATATAAACCAAGGTGCTTGACTCATGGACACAAGTATAAATGTCATTTAGATGGCTTCTGAACCACAAGAGTCCAACGAAGAAAGAGGGAGAGTGTTTCTCTCCATTTTTTCCCTCACTAAATTAAGGGTATGGAAGTGGGCAAGAAGTATCTTATAGATCCAGAGGTACTGATGACACCTGAGAGAGAATCTTGCTGAAAAATATTATTTCTTGTGACTTGTTTTAAGAAAATCAACTCAAAAGGAAAGATTTCAAATTATTTTTACTCCCTCTTCCAGTCCCCTGCTTCTACTAGACTGGATCATATTTTTCCACTTGGATTCTTAAAGAATCTTAGGATTGGAGAGAATGTTAATGGTCATCAAACCCAGACATAAACAATGTAATTTGAAGTTTTAGCAGGTTAAAGAAACACAAATGGTGGTAACACAGTAGATAGAATGTTGGACTTGGAATCAGGAAGGCCTGAGTTTAAATTCTCCCTCAGGACATTTACTAGCCTGAGCAAGACTCATTTTTTTTAATAATATATATTTTTTGGAAATTTGACATGGTTACATGATTCATGCTCTTACATTCCCCTTCACCCCCACCCCTAAATCCCACCCCCGCATAGCCAATGCACATTTCCACTGGTTTTAACACGTGTCATTAATCAAGACCTATTTCCATATTATTGCTAGTTGCACTGGGGTGGTCCTTAGAGTCTACATCCCCAATCATGTCTGCCTCAACCCATGTGTACAAGCTGTTGCTTTTCTTCTGTGTTTCCACTCCTGTAGTTCTTCCTCTGAATGTGGGTAGCTTTCTTTTCCATAAATCCCTCAGAATTGTCCTGGGTCATTGCATTGCTGCTAATACAGAAGTCCATTACTTTCTATTTTACCACAGTGTATTGGTCTCTGTGTACAATGTTCTTCTGACTCTGCTCCTTTTTCTCTGCATCAATTCCTGGAGGTCTTTCCAGTTCACATGGAATTCCTCCAGTTTATTATTCCTTTGAGCACAATAGTATTCCATCACCAGCATACACCAAAATTTGTTCTACCATTCCACAATTGAAGAGCTTACCCTCATTTTCCAGTTTTTTGCCACCACATAAAGCACGGCTATGAATATTTTAGTACAAGTCTGTTTATCTATGATCTCTTTGGGGTACAAACCCAGCAATGGTATGGCTGGATCAAAGGGCAGGCATTCTTTTATAGCCCTTTGAGTATAGTTCCAAATTGCCATGCAGAATGGTTGGATCAGTTCACAACTCCACCAGCAATGCATTCATGTCCCAATTTTGCCACATCCCCTCCAACATTTGTTACTCTCCCCTGTTATCATTTTGGTCAATCTGCTAGGTGTGAGGTGATACCTCAGAGTTGTTTTGATTTGCATTTCTCTAATTATTGGAGATTTAGAACACATTCTCATGTGCTTGTTGATAGTTTTGATTTCTTTATCTGAAAATTGCCTATTCATGTCCCTTGCCCATTTATTGATTGGAAAATGGCTTGATTTTTTAATACAATTGATTTAACTCTTGTATATTTGAGTTATTAGACTTCTGTCAGAGTTTTTTGTTATAAAGATTTTTTCCCAATTTGTTGTTTCCCTTCTGATTTTGGCTGCATTGTTTTTGTTTATACAAAAGCTTTTTAGTTTAATATAATCAAAATCATTTATTTTACATTTTGTAATTTTCTCTAACTCTTGCTTGGTTTTAAAATCTTTCCTTTCCCAGAGATCTGACATGTATACTATTCTTTGTTCACTTAACTTATTTATAGTTTCTCTCTTTATATTCAAGTCATTCACACATTCTGAATTTATCTTGGTGTATGGTGTGAGTTGTTGATTAAGCCTAATCTCTCCCATATTGTTTTCCAAATTTCCCAGCAGTTTTTGTCAAATAGTGGATTTTTGTCCCAAAAGTTGGACTCTTTGGGTTTATTATACAATGTCGTGCTGATGCCACTTACCATAAGTCTATTCCACTGATCCTCCCTTCTGTCTCTTAACCAGTACCATACCGTTTTGATGACTGCTGCTTTATAGTATAGTTTAATATCTGGTACTGCTAGGCCCCCTTCCTTCACATTTTTTTTTTATTATTTCCTTTGATATTCTTGATCTTTTGTTATTCCATATGAACTTTGTTATAGTTTTTTCCTAATTCAGTATTCCACATAGGAATAGAAATAATTAAATCATATTGAAGCCCTTAAAGAGGCAAATTTTAAAAATAAGAGTTTTCTTACTTTCCCTTCTGTTTCTTATTTAACTTTTCGTGTTTCTCTTGATTTTTGTGGTTGGATATCAAACTTTCCATTTAGTTCTGGTGTTTTCTGTGCAAATTCATGGAAATCTTCTATCTTGTTGAATGCCCAAACTTTCCCCTGAAAGTATATGGTCAGTTTGATGGGTAGGTGATCCTTGGTTGTGGACCCAGTTCTCTTGACTTTCTGAATATCATATTCCAAGCCTTGAGGTCTTTTAGTGTGGAGGCTGCCAGATCCTGTGTGATCCTGATTGGTGCTCCTTGATTTTTGAATTGTCTCTTTCTGGCTTCTTGTAATATTTTTTCCTTTTACTTGGAAGCTCTTGAATTTGGCTATTATATTCCTGGGGGTTGTCTTTTCAGGGTCTAGTGTAGAGGGTGATCTATGGATCCTTTCAATATCTATATTGCCCTCTTATTGTAGAACTTCAGGGCAATTTTGCTGAATAATTTCTTTTAGTATGGAGTCCAAATTTCTATTAATTTCTGCTTATTCAGGAAGACCAATGATTCTCAGATTATCTCTTCTAGACCTGTTTTCTTGATCTGTCAATTTCTCATTGAGATATTTCATGTTTCCTTCTATTTTGTCAGTCTTTTGACTTTGATTTATTTGTTCTTGCTGTCTTGAGAGATCATTGGTTTCTACTTGTCCAATTCTTGTCTTTAGAAACTGGTTTTCTGCTATAATGTTTTGATTTTCATTTTTGATTTGGTCTATCCTGTTTTCCAGCTGTTTGATTTTGGTCTCCAATTTGCTTATCAATTCTTTTGATTTGGAGGCATCTTTTTCTAATTGCCCAATTCTAACCTTTGGAGACTGGTTTTCCTTTTCAATCTGATCATTTCTGGTCTTCAATTTGCTTGCCTCACTTTCCACTTGTGAAATTCTGCCTTTTAAACTATTATTTTCTTGCCCAATCTCTTCCATCTTTCTCATAATCTCAGATTTGAACTATTCAAGACCTTGTGACCAGTTTTCATTTTTTTTGGGAAGGTTTGGATATGTTTCTTGTTTGTTCTCCTCTGCTGTTTGCTCTGTTGTCTGGATTTTTTCTTTGTAAAAGTTGTCAAGTGTTAAAGGCTTCTTCTTGATCTTTCTCTTCAGGGTTCCTGTGGATGGCTTGCCATTTTTAACCCAGGGCCCTCTCAGCTTCGTCCTCACGCCCAGGATCTGTCTGCACTCTTTAGGCTCCTGAGGTCTAGTTGTTCTCAAAGATCAAGCCTCCTGGTGGTGCTCTTGCTTGTTCCTCTGTCTGAAGCCCCTTTAATAGCCTCAGGGCACTGCTTCCACAGTCACGCATCCCTTTGAGCTGGGTCCCCACTCAATGTCCATTCCTGAGCTCAGGATCTGAGTCTGTGCTTGCATCAGTAGCAGAGCTCAGGGTCTGTGTCCAAAGTCTGTGTGTTCTTTAGCCTCTTGGAGTCTTAAGTCTTGCTGCTCTCACAAGCAGACCCTAGAGCTGCCAATGACTTAATGGGTGCCCCAAACTTGCTCTAACTCTTTTGAGCTGGCTTTGGCACTGTAGGTGGTGTGGGGGTAAGGGGGTTGCTTAGCTCACGTTTTAGTGAGAGTTGTTTCATCCCTTTATAGCATGGAAATGCCCTGATCCCACTTACCTTCAACACTGTGCCCTATTGTGGGGTTCCTTCATTCGTATGGATTTGTTTTTATGTCTCCTTGAGGAGTCCTATATGCATGGGTTAGGAGAGATTAAGCATCTGCTTTTTATTCTGCTGCCATCTTAACCCGCTTAATCCTGAGCAAGACTCTTAACAAATGCCTGCCTCTGTTTCTTCATCTCTAAAATTGAGATAATAGGAGATAATAGTAGCATCTGCTTGCCAGGGTAGAAGTGAAGAAAAAAAAGAGATGTTTGTAAAGTCTTTTGCAGCCCTTAAAGTACTATATAAATGCTACCTATTACTGGTAATGGAGTATCACTATTTTCACCAAAGAAGGAAAGGTAGGAAGGCCAATCCATCTTTTATTAAGTGATGACGTATGTTAGACACTGTTCAAAGCAAAGAGGAAACAAATTTTCAAGGAGAGATTCCCTGCTAGTAATAATTGATAGAAATTTCAGTGCAAAAAAGCTATTTATGTGTGAATTATTTTCTTCTTTTCCCTTCAGCCTAGTTATCCTTTAAAATAAGTGAATATGAGCCTGAAGTTTAAGAATAATTTCATAATCTCAGAGTTTTAGGGGACCTTAGAGGCCCCAGTTAAAATTATAATTGAATAGCAATCCACTCAATACTCCACTTCAAAATGAGTCATCTAGATTATGGTGGGATGCTAGCAATGGGGAATGCATTGCCTCCTTAGGCAGTTCATTCCACTTTGGGAAAACTCTGTATAAGAGTTTGAGATTCCATCCCCAACCCCTTTTATATACCTAAATCTGCCCTCTATAACTTCCCTTAGAGTTGAGAAATAATTCTATTTTTGCTCTCTGGGTAAAAGCAGAACAAAACTAATCCTTCCACATGACATTCTTTTGAATAACTCAAGACAACTATTATGTTCATGCTATGTCTTCTGTTCGCTAAGATAATAAAACCTCAGTTCCTTCAATTCTCAAAGTATGGCAACCAGGATAATGAATAGCCTTGATATAATGTCATATGACAATAGTTTGAAGAAACTCGATATGTTTCATTTATAGTCCAAAGATGATTCTCCTTGATAGAAAAAAGGAAACAAAATAATAATAGTTCTTCCATTTTTTCATTGTTCATTTTTTATTCCAGTATTCCATTGTCTATTATTCCCTTATTCCATCTATTCTGTGCAAAGATATCATTGCTTTTATAATCTTTTTTTACATACTATAGTTTAAGAATTTTTATTGGCCTCAGCATTCCTTGTTGGCCTCAACCTATTTACACTCTTGCCCACACATGACTATACCACACTTTTGCATTCATTTTCTATTTGTTGTTCAGTTTTTTCAATTATTCTGGCTGTTTGTGATCCCTTTTGGGATTTTCTTGGCAAAGATACTGGAGTGATTTGCCATTTAAATCTCTAGCACATTTTAGTGATGAAGAACTGAGGAAAAAAGGATTAATTATTCTGCCCAGGTCCCATAGATAGTAAGTGTCTGAGGCCAGATTTGAATTCAAGTGTTCCTGACTACAGGCCCAGTGCTCTATCCACTGAGCAATCCAACTTCCCTTTATTTGCTATTACTTCCTTCCTTTCCACATTTCATATTTGCCTTTTCAACATTTAAATGAGTTAGAGACAATTTCCCAGTGCATTCACATTAGCCTCTTTGGAAACTTCCCTCTTTTCTTCCAGTTAAAATTGTTTCTTTTTAAGATTTCAGAAATTTACTTCTGAGTTTTCTATCCCTGGTAGAATTTTAGTCCACAGAATCAAACATTTAATCATTCAATAAACATTTATTTATAAAGTCCCCACTGTGTGTCAGACACAGTACCAACAAATCACTATAATCTTAGACCTTTTCTGAATCATGAAAAATTTATTCAGAGTCTGGAGTATATAACAAAATATACCGGCCCTTTAATTCTGTATTACTCTAAGGAAAATAGCAAGAGTAAGAGCAAAGATTTAAACAAAAGTGCTTTTGCATTTATAAAATATTTTCTCTAGGACATCACTAGTACCTATAAAATGTTAAAAGACCTAGAAAAATGTCATTAGCATATTAACTATATGTTCTATGAAGGATTTATGAGAGGGCATAGACAAGATTACTCCAAAAGAAGAAACACATTCATGGGTTGTCATCTGAATCATTTAGAGAAGTACCAGTCTAGATGAGAAAATAAAACTTTGAGCAGACAGGGATCTCTTGAATTGCTTGGGAGACTGACCAAAATGTCCTGTAGAATTATCATCTACTCCAGAAATAATATCATTAAACGAAAAGTACCAAATTAACTGTTTAATTTTATAATTTTTACTGAATATTTAGCATTTATACAAGTTGACTATTTTTTCATTATAAGGGTTAGTTGACACTGATCCAATTTTGCTGATGATATTATTTTATTTTGTCTTTTGTATGTTCTTGATTGATAGTATGATCAGTTCTCATCACAGTCAAAATAACCTAACAGAACAATTTCTTTGATTTCTATGTTTAAATTATTCTATTACATGGGCATCAGTTTTGAAATGTTAATATCCATTAAATAAAGTTGACAAAAAAAGATCATTTTCAAAATATGGAAGACAAATTGATATTTTCCAATTTTATTGGTGTTTTTACATCATTAGTGCTTTTCATTTCTTTAGTGTGATATAAAGTATCTTCTTCCACAAAATAAGATCTGCCTTAGTGAACCGACAATCTCTTGTCATAAACATTTTTTTCCAAAGTACAATATCAACTACTTAAAACAGATACATAGCCTTCTTTTGAGATGAAGGATTTCATTTTTATAGAAAAAATATATATCATCTTTTTTTTTTCAACTTTCCAGTGTTGATTAGTGTGGGCCAAGATGATTTGTATATCTAATCTTCCTCATTCATGACATGCAAGAAAACAATTAGCAAAGAGAACCAGCTAAATGCCAATTCAATCTTTTTTTTTTTTTAATTTCCCCAAAGGGGTAAGCCAGCAAGGCATCCAACATAGTTTTACTTAAAAAAAAAAGATAAGGTAAAGAAATATGTAAAAGAATTCTGATTCTTCTTTGTTAAAAACACATTCCTAACATTTTGTTTAATTACCTTCAATTTTCCTGCATTTTGGTGTAAATTGCTGTACTTGATATAAATAGTAATGCTGAATTATTATAACTTGTGTTGTTATTCTCAATTTAGTATCATTCATTTAACTATGGATATTCCTATACATACTAATGCTTTTTAAAAGAGATGATGCTTTTACTGATACTACATCATAACCATATGGGCATCTGCTACAGTTGCAATGCTAGATTATGTTAACAGCTGTTGCCACAGAGTACAGATATTAATAAAAATGAAAATGTAGTTTCAATAGTTTGAAGATTGAATGATAATACCATGAGATTAATGGTGGGTGAGCAACTAAAGAACCACCCACAATCTTTTGGGTTTACATTAGGTCAAATTCTATGATGTATTTTATCCCTGCTACTACCAACCATATTTCACTCCTTTTTTTAAAAAAAATTATTACATTTATATGGAAAGGGGACTGTGTAGCATTATGGTGAAACTATTTGGCTTGAAAGTAAGACTACTGAGTTCAAAACCTAACTTTAACATTTACCAATTTTTTGATGCTAAGCTAGTTTGTATTTGCATGAGCCTTCAGCAGCTCATTAGGACATTTCTATTACATCTCAGATGACTTGTAATCTAATTTTGAGGGTGTAGGCTCCTACATCAGAGTTCTCTACACAGATAAAATAAGAGAATCTTTGCTTTTATGATAATTAGTATACAATTCAAAGGGTTTCTCTTGTTCTAGAATTATTTATAGAGAAGCACTCTACCCACTCTTCTAAAGTGCCTAACAGATCTAATTCCTTATGATATATCACCTAGGTTTTGAGATTTTGCTAGAACTGGGATGAGGTCTTGTTGTGTGTGTGTGTGTTTATATGTATATATATATATATATATATATATGTATATATATATATATATAGCACCTATTTGGTAGAAATTCTACTTGTTATATTATTTTTTTCATCTAAGGGTAAGACTAGCAATGCCTTTAGGCAAAAAAGGAAGCAGGCCACCATTTTCATGGAAAGTAGAAGGAAGTCATAATACTTTTGTCAAGTCAGGAGATGGTAAGAGAGCACCTAGCATCTCTTACTAGCCTTAAATGTTTCTACCTAGACAAATAGTAAGATTTAAATGAAGTTAAAATCTTTCTCTTTGTAACTGGTATGCTTTGTTTCTAGTTCTGTGCTGCAGGTCCAACTTTTGTTTGCAAGTTTAACACCTTTCCTTTATGAGAGTTTTCAAAACACTTAAAGACATCATGTGCTACATCAATCTTTTATCTAATTTAAATATTATATAAATCTCATGTAACATGGTCTCCCTTCCATTCAAGACCTTAGTTTCTTTTCTCTGGTAGTTTCTGTTGTGGATAAAAAGGGGGAGTACACTGAAGTTCAGGAGTGATCTTCCCTTGCTAAGTCATGGAGGGGTAAAACTGATTGAGGTAATAGGATAGGAATGGAAGGGAAGGCTAAATCTAGGGAGGAATGGACAAGGCGGTATTTGCATGGTAAGGGTACAGGGCGAGGTGTTCAGGAGAGGCAGCTAACACAGACTAGACACTCAGGTTAAAGACAGAGTACACTGGGGGGAAATAGGCTGAACCCTTCCAGGCAGGGAAGGTACTTTTACAGACACAAGGAATAGGGCCAGACAGAAGTAGTTTGAATCTGACTTGAGGGTTTTCTTGTCAGTTTCTCAAGTCCTCAAAGGAGGAACCACAAGGCTCCTCCCTATATATGAAACTGAAGGGATTCAGGAGGAAGTGTTAGGTAACTAATTCCTCCCAAGATGGATGCCTCCAGTTTCCTTCAGAAAATAAAAGAGAATTATTCCTCCCCTTCACCTTTGCCTAGTTTCTTCAACACAAAGATTCTCCTGAGGGTCTAATTAGGTAACCAAGGTTTTGTTAATGTTTCAGGGTGGTCTGGAAGGAGAGAGGGGATTGGGGTTTCTGACAACTGCTAGGGAGAAACTCAAGATGGAGGAGGGTCTCAGAAATGGGTTAGACTGAGAGAGAACCTGCTCTTTCAGCTGAGGAAGATTTGGCTTCTTTTAAGGTAGAGGGTATACTGAAGGGATAGTTTGAATTCAAGGATGTACTACTTGCCTGTTGGGGAAAACTAAACCCACAAAGTCTTTTCACTAAAAACCCAAAAGCCACCCTGCCTCCCAGAGCCCTGGGAAAACAGGCAGGGAAAACAGGGAAATAATATGGAGAAGGTCAGGGAGAGGTCCAGAGAAATTAGCTAGGTTCAAATTATATAAAGACAAGGCATAGGCCAAAGCAAACTGAAAGCCAAAATAGAGCTCTGGTTGACCCTTCTGCTCCGTTCAAGTGTCAGGGACCAACTGAACTCTCTCAGAATTCTAAGGCTTCCAATTGCCAGAAATTTTCAGTTGGCCTCCTGCAAGAGCAAAACCCTCTCTTGCAAATTTTGCATTACATTTCTCACCTTGCCAATGCATGAATTAATATTATTAATGTACTATATCTAAGTCATAGTATAGAAGTACTATAATTTTCCTCTATTAATAAGTCTCTGGGCATAGTAGCCTTCTTGCTTACCATGTCATGCTATTTAAAAATTATTAAGATTACAGTCTATTCCTTTCTCCCCTGCAAGGTATTTTTATACACAAATTAAAGATTAGCCATGCCATGCCTCTACCATTCTGTGGTAGTAAAGTAGATTTAAAAAAAATGCAATACAGAACTTCTAATTTGTCCCTATAAAACTTTGCTTTAATAAGTTTACATCATCATCTTTTGAGGTTTAGATTTTTTGGTAGTACTGTATATATATCAAAATGGTAAAGACGCACTTTGTAGAGTAGCAAAAAATTGGAAAAGAAGTGGATGCTCATTGATGGAGAAATGTATATACAAATTGTGGAATATAAATATGATTGAATGTTAATTGCTGTAAAATGATGAATATGGAGAAACTTAGGGAGTATTATATGATCTAATGCTAAATGAAGTGAGGAGAATCAATAAAACAACATAGCTAATGACTACAAAAATGTAGATGGGAGAAGTAATGAGAACAAAAACAAAAGAAGCTGAATGCTGTGAAATACTAATAAAAACACTTGGCCCCAAAAATGCACCATGAGAAAATACCTCTGTTCATTTTTGGAATGTGGAAGAACTACTGGTCTTGGTTGATATATTGGTGAATTTTGCTTTCCTTTTTCTTTTAAATTTTTTTTCATAAAGAAGAGGGGAGAGGAAGTAATACATTACAAAATACAGATAATATTAAAAGAACATATATTAAAACACTTAATGGATATATTTGAAACTGAGACCTGGAAAGGTTAGGTGATTTTATCAAATCCATTTTTGTTTGTGTTTCATTTTCAGGGGATAATAATATCATTAGATGATTTGGATTTTGGTGAGACAAAGTTGTACAGTCACAAGACACTTTTTTTTCCAGTGTCGTTGAAGTCTAGTGGGAAGGCAAGAGTTTAGACAATTGGCAGAACCTAGGACATAATGATTGACCTTGGCCTCTTCGCTGTCTAAGTTCAAAGCACTCCAAAACTTCTGATTCAGCTACCTCAATAGCTGTTGGAACAAATGTAATGTTCTCATCTTCCCATTCTGCCAGGATTGAGGAAGTCTTCACATGCTTGAAGTAGACCTCCTCCTAATTCAATGATGTATTTGAGGCTTGTTGATTACCCTCAACCTGGGTTAGTCCATCTGCCAAAATAGTTTTGTCTGAGTGTGGCACATGCTTCT
>NC_058135.1:157040996-157123830 GCF_016433145.1 Gracilinanus agilis
TACAGGGCGAGGTGTTCAGGAGAGGCAGCTAACACAGACTAGACACTCAGGTTAAAGACAGAGTACACTGGGGGGAAATAGGCTGAACCCTTCCAGGCAGGGAAGGTACTTTTACAGACACAAGGAATAGGGCCAGACAGAAGTAGTTTGAATCTGACTTGAGGGTTTTCTTGTCAGTTTCTCAAGTCCTCAAAGGAGGAACCACAAGGCTCCTCCCTATATATGAAACTGAAGGGATTCAGGAGGAAGTGTTAGGTAACTAATTCCTCCCAAGATGGATGCCTCCAGTTTCCTTCAGAAAATAAAAGAGAATTATTCCTCCCCTTCACCTTTGCCTAGTTTCTTCAACACAAAGATTCTCCTGAGGGTCTAATTAGGTAACCAAGGTTTTGTTAATGTTTCAGGGTGGTCTGGAAGGAGAGAGGGGATTGGGGTTTCTGACAACTGCTAGGGAGAAACTCAAGATGGAGGAGGGTCTCAGAAATGGGTTAGACTGAGAGAGAACCTGCTCTTTCAGCTGAGGAAGATTTGGCTTCTTTTAAGGTAGAGGGTATACTGAAGGGATAGTTTGAATTCAAGGATGTACTACTTGCCTGTTGGGGAAAACTAAACCCACAAAGTCTTTTCACTAAAAACCCAAAAGCCACCCTGCCTCCCAGAGCCCTGGGAAAACAGGCAGGGAAAACAGGGAAATAATATGGAGAAGGTCAGGGAGAGGTCCAGAGAAATTAGCTAGGTTCAAATTATATAAAGACAAGGCATAGGCCAAAGCAAACTGAAAGCCAAAATAGAGCTCTGGTTGACCCTTCTGCTCCGTTCAAGTGTCAGGGACCAACTGAACTCTCTCAGAATTCTAAGGCTTCCAATTGCCAGAAATTTTCAGTTGGCCTCCTGCAAGAGCAAAACCCTCTCTTGCAAATTTTGCATTACATTTCTCACCTTGCCAATGCATGAATTAATATTATTAATGTACTATATCTAAGTCATAGTATAGAAGTACTATAATTTTCCTCTATTAATAAGTCTCTGGGCATAGTAGCCTTCTTGCTTACCATGTCATGCTATTTAAAAATTATTAAGATTACAGTCTATTCCTTTCTCCCCTGCAAGGTATTTTTATACACAAATTAAAGATTAGCCATGCCATGCCTCTACCATTCTGTGGTAGTAAAGTAGATTTAAAAAAAATGCAATACAGAACTTCTAATTTGTCCCTATAAAACTTTGCTTTAATAAGTTTACATCATCATCTTTTGAGGTTTAGATTTTTTGGTAGTACTGTATATATATCAAAATGGTAAAGACGCACTTTGTAGAGTAGCAAAAAATTGGAAAAGAAGTGGATGCTCATTGATGGAGAAATGTATATACAAATTGTGGAATATAAATATGATTGAATGTTAATTGCTGTAAAATGATGAATATGGAGAAACTTACGGAGTATTATATGATCTAATGCTAAATGAAGTGAGGAGAATCAATAAAACAACATAGCTAATGACTACAAAAATGTAGATGGGAGAAGTAATGAGAACAAAAACAAAAGAAGCTGAATGCTGTGAAATACTAATAAAAACACTTGGCCCCAAAAATGCACCATGAGAAAATACCTCTGTTCATTTTTGGAATGTGGAAGAACTACTGGTCTTGGTTGATATATTGGTGAATTTTGCTTTCCTTTTTCTTTTAAATTTTTTTTCATAAAGAAGAGGGGAGAGGAAGTAATACATTACAAAATACAGATAATATTAAAAGAACATATATTAAAACACTTAATGGATATATTTGAAACTGAGACCTGGAAAGGTTAGGTGATTTTATCAAATCCATTTTTGTTTGTGTTTCATTTTCAGGGGATAATAATATCATTAGATGATTTGGATTTTGGTGAGACAAAGTTGTACAGTCACAAGACACTTTTTTTTCCAGTGTCGTTGAAGTCTAGTGGGAAGGCAAGAGTTTAGACAATTGGCAGAACCTAGGACATAATGATTGACCTTGGCCTCTTCGCTGTCTAAGTTCAAAGCACTCCAAAACTTCTGATTCAGCTACCTCAATAGCTGTTGGAACAAATGTAATGTTCTCATCTTCCCATTCTGCCAGGATTGAGGAAGTCTTCACATGCTTGAAGTAGACCTCCTCCTAATTCAATGATGTATTTGAGGCTTGTTGATTACCCTCAACCTGGGTTAGTCTATCTGCCAAAATAGTTTTGTCTGAGTGTGGCACATGCTTCTTGGAGACACAGGTGAGAAGAGAAAAAAGGTGACACCAAAGGAAATCTTGAAAAGAGATTGAAAGGTCTTCACACCACAAGTGCTAGACCTCCCCAAACACCCTCTACTTAGTGTCATATTGATATGACTGGCTGTATGGAGTTGTTAAGCACTGAATTCTGACAACATTTTTTTCATCTCTTATTCTACTATTCTCTCCATGATCACTAACTTGCTCTACTTAATAATATGATTACCATGCCCACAATTCGATGCCAACACTATATAGTTCAAAATTTGTTAAAGAGTAAAAAGGGATTTTGTTTCAAAATTCTGCAGTTCAAAAGGAGAACAAAAATTTCCTGAAAGAAAATCTTTTTCAAAGAAAGGCATTCTGTGATGAAAAAGGTAAGGGAAAGAAAGGGAGGGCATTAAAGCAAGACAAGGCAAGAGAAGCAAATGATTCTTCCCTTCCAACAGGTCATGGGAAAAAAAAAAGTAGTTAGAATGTGAAATGTTAGCCTCCAGGGAGAAGAGCAAGTAGGGAATGAACATAGTAAATTCTAGTCTTGGATACCATTCAATAGTTGTATAATTACAAGGAGGTCAAATAATCTTGCTGGTTCCCAGTTTACTCATTTGTAAAATCAGAGGGTTAAACCCAATGACTTCTGAGGTCCCTTTTAACTCCTATGACTGATGTATAGGAGAGACTTCAAAATTTTCATTCCTTAGAGAAAAAAATGAAAAAAAAATTGTTGATTTTCATAGGAAGCAAATTTAATTTGCTAAAGTATTTTAATAGGAAAATTTGTGATTTTTTTCCCTATATGCTCTGATCTTTGTGACATATCATCACCTGAGTTTGTCTACATATCAGTCCAACTTTTCCCCCCAAATAATGCCTTGCTTGGAAATTGTTTGGAAAATTTCCAGATGTAAAAATAATATTTAATTGATCATTTGAAAGAGGGTGATAAATTGCACTAAAAAATCCTCAGAAAAACCCTTGCTTTGAAATTTATTTTGCAATTTTGATACTTCTGACTACACAAAGATGATTTTTTTTGGAGATATGTCCTTGGTTACAGATATAGCCTTCAGCAATGGCAAGCATGTTATGAATGAATTCATTGTTATTAAATGTGTATTCATGAATGAATCTATTAGTTTCTTCTCTCATTTTCCCCAGCTTTTCTCTAATGTACCTCTGCGATAGGATTTCATACAGCTGAGTTTTACTTTTTGTCAGCAATGCTCCAGAAGCCTGAAGCATTTTGGCCTTTGTTTTCTAATAACTCTTCACACCTTTCACTTTGTTCCCTGTTATTCCACACTTTTCCTTGGGTTTATTTCTTTGCTGTGGAAGCTAAAGTAACTCACTAGAGTCATTAGGTTGTGACTGCAGGCTTCTCTCCTGTAGTTCTATCTTGGTAAGAGTACTCAATAATAGAGTCCAGGAAGGTTCAAGTTCACCCTATCTTATTCTCTATCTTTTATGGGTTTTCTTTACTTTCTTCATCTAATCATTTCACCAATTAACTTAACTTTATAAATAAACACTGATAGTCAACATGGCAATTTGTGGTAAGGTAAGCCTTGTGAATAGAAGCTAGTTGGTCAATATTTTTTTTCTGAATTGTAATAAGGAATAAGTCAAGGTAGATAGGTGAAAAATTTGGAAAATACGAGCTTGAGCTGAACATTCTAAGGGCTTTTGAAATGTGTCTGAAAGGTCACAGGACTTTTGAACTCTGGGAGAGTTGGGAGTTTTTGCCACTGGTGGAGGAGCTTGTGCCCTGATCTCACTGGAGAAACCCCTCTTAGACTGCATTTTGAGGGAATACAAATAGATCTGGATCAGTCCACCAGAGGGTGGACCTCCAGGACTGTGACAGCCTATTGGAGTGACCCAGTGGAGTTTGTGGACCGTACCAACACCCTGGACTCTGGGACAACTGAGAACATTGTTGGAGCAAGCAATGAGATCCCCAAAACCCTGTCAAGCTGTCATTTAGCCTAGTATAGTGTAGTGTAAGTTTTATCTTCCCTGTCCTGATTTCCTGGACCACCTAAACCCCTGTATCTTCCTTCCTATAGTGGTTAAGAGTAGTTTACCCCATTTCCCACTGGCCCCACCTTATTTTATTATTAAAATACTTTAATGTTACTTCCTACTGTCTCAATATAACTCTAAAGGACTCACAACAAGTTAATTAGTTTCCCTGGCTAAGTTAAGTGCTTAACTGCCACACCAAGTATTCCTGTCTCCCCCAGTCTCCTAATTTAAGATTGGAAATAAAATATGGAGTTTATCCTTTCATTCATTTATTTTCCTCTTTGAGTAAATTGTATTAGAATACCACATATTTAAGCCTTTCATTTTAAGAGAATCATAAATGATTAACTATTGGAGATGACTATAAAATACATAAATATATACATATATATTCCAATATATATGGATTACAAGTCAGATGAGCTAGAAATTTTGATACAAGGAAATATATTTGGCATCATAGGTGTCCCTAATATTTTGTGGACTAGCACTCATGTTTTTAGAAGGGTTTATCACATTCAATCAAATATATGAGATGATTCAGCCTGTTAAGTAAACATATTCCATACACTGGATCAGTGTATTGCAATGTAGGTGCTATGATTTTATTTGTTTGTTTGTTTTATTCAAAAATATTTTATCTTTCCAGTTACAAGTAATAACAATTTTTAACATACATTTTCTGAAATTATGTGATGCAGATTATCTCTCTCCCACCCTTCCCTACCTCCTCTCAGACATGGTAAGCAATTTAATCAGGATTTTACATTTATTATCATTCAAAACATACTTCCATATTGATCATTTTTGTAAGAGAATAATCATAAATCCAAAACTCCAAAATAAACTGTAAATAAATTAAGGTGAAATACTGTATCCTTTGATCTACATCTGACTCTAACAGTTCTTTCTCTAGAGGTGAATAGCATTCTTTGTCATAAGTCCTTCAGAATTCTCTCAGATCATCGTACTGCTGAGGATAGCTAAGTCTTTCCCAGTGGGTCATTGTATAAGACTGCTGTTATTGTGTACACTGTTCTCCCAGTACTGTTTATTTCACTCTGCATCAGTACATGTAGAACATTCCAGCTTTTCTTGAAATCATCCTACTTGTCATTTCTTATAGCCCAATAGTATTCCATTACCAACATAAACCACAATTTGTTCAAGCATCCCCCAATTAATGGACATCCCTATAATTTTCAGTTCTTTGACACCTCAAAAAGAGCTGCTCTTAATATTTTTGTACAAATTAGGTATCCCCCTCCTTTTTTAAAATCTCTTTGTGATACAGAATTAGTAGTGGTATTACAGGATCAAAAGGTATACACAGGGGGCAGCTGGGTAGCTCAATGGATTGAGAGCCAGGCCTAGAAATGGGAGGTCCTAGGTTCAAATCTGGCCTCAGACACTTCCCAGCTGTGTGACCCTGGTCAAGCCACTTGACCCCCATTGCCTACCCTTACCACTCTTTCTGCCTTGGAGCTAATACACAGTATTGAATCCAAGATGGAATATAAGTGCTTAAAAATAAAAAAGGCATTCACAGTTGATAAACTTTTAGACATAGTTCCAAATTTTCCTCCAGAATGGTTGGATCAGTTCACAAACCCATGCATTAGGGTCCCAATTATTCCATATCCCCTCCAATATTTATACTGCCATATTGGTTAGTCTGATAGGGATGAGGTGTTACTCAGAGCAGTTTTAATTTGCATTTTTCTAATCAAGATGGATTTAGAACATTTTTTTCATATGATTATTGGTACTTTTGATTTTTTTTCATCTGGAAACTCTTCATATCCATTGACCATTTTTCAATTTTGGAATTTCTAATCTTAGAAATTTGAGAAATTAGACCTTAATCATAGAAATTTGCCATTAATTTCCCCTGTCCCAATTTGGTATTTCCTTTATAATCTTGGTTACATTCTATTTTGTTCATAAGCTATCTCTTATTTGATCCTAAATTCTTACTTTCTCCATAGACCTGCCAGGAAGACTATTCTATGCTCCCCTAATTTATTCATGGTATCAATCTTTATTTCTAAATTATATTCCTCTTTTGACTTTATTCTGGTGTGAGATATTGGTTTATACTTAGTTTCTGCCATACTGTTTCCCAATTTTCCCAGCAGCTTTGGTTAAAGAATGACTTTTTATCCCAGAAGCTGGGGTCTTTGGGTTTATCAAACACTAGGTTGTTGTGCTGTATATTTGGTATCTTAGCCAGTGCCAGATAGTTTTGATGATTACTGTTTCATAGAACAGTTTGAGAACTGATGCTGATAGCTTGCCTTCAATGCTATTTTTTTCATTAATTCTCTTGATATTCTTGACCTTTTTTTCTTTCAGATGAATTTTTGTTAGTACTTTTCTAGTTCTATGAAATAATTATTTGGTATTTTGACTGGGTATAGCATAGAATAAATAAATTACTTTAGGTAGAATTGTCATTTTCATTATATTAGCTCAGCCTACTCATGAGCAATTAGTATTTTTCCAATTATTTAGATCTGACTTTATTTTTGTGAAAAATATTTTGTAATTCCATTCATATATTACTGAGTTTGTCTTAGTAAGTATATTCTCAGGTATTTTAGATTGTGTAGAGTTATTTTAAATGGAATTTCTCTTTCTAACTTTTGCTGCTGATCACTCTAGAAATGCTAATGGTTTATGTAGTTTTATTTTGTATCCTGAAACTTTACTAAGGTTATTAGTTATTTCAAACATTTTAGTTGATCCTCTATAATTCTCTAAGTATATCTTGATATCATCTGAAAAGAGTCATAGTTTTGTTTCCTCACTGCTTACTTTAATTCCTTCCATTTCATTTTTCTTTTCTTATTGCTAAAGCTAGCATATCTAGTACAACATTAAATACTAGTGATGATAATGGGGATCCCAGCATGGTCTCTGGTCTTACTGGGAATGCTTCTAAAATTCCTATTGCACATGACCTTTGCTAATGGTCTTAGGTAGATACTACTTATCATTTTAAGGAATGGCTCTTTTAGTCCTATGCTTTTGAATGTTTTTAACAGAAATGTGTGTTGTATTTTGTTGAGGCTTTTTTTACATCTTTTGAGATAATCATGTGACTTCTGTTAGTTTGGTTATTGATATGGTCCATTATGCAGATAGCTTTCCTAATATTAAACCAACACTACATTCATGGTATAAATCCCATCTAGTCATAGGGAATGATCTTTGTGCTATATTGCTATAGTCAACTTCTTAGAATCTTATTTAAAAATTTTGCATCTATATTCATGAATGAAATTGGTCTATAATTTTCTTTCTCTCTTTTTGCTCCTCCTGGCTGAGGTAACTGTACCATATTTGTGTCATAAAAATAATTTGGTAGGATTCCTTCTCTATTTTATCAAATAATTTATATACTTTTGGGTTTAATAATTATGTACTTTTGGGTTCTTTAAATATTTGATAGATTTCAGTTTTGAGTTCTTTTGGCCCTGGGGATTTTTTCTTAGGAAATGCATTAATAATGGTTTGTTCATTTTTTTTCAGATATTGTGTTTGTTATATTAGTATTCTATTTCCTCTTTTGTAATCTGAGGAATTTATATTTTTTAATATTCATCCTTTTCACTAAGATTGTCAGATTTATTGGTATATTATTTAATAAATTTTGTTTTTCCCTGATTACATCAATAAAATTTCTAAATACTTTTCTGATATTTTGCGATCCATGTTCTCACTCTTCTTGTCTGCTAATTTTTCCACATCAACCTTCAGCATTTATTATTTTCCTCTCAGTCTGTTTTAGTAGTCATCATCATACTGTATTTATGAAAAGAATGGGCCTTTTATTGAAAAAGTTGGAGACTATGAATATAAATCTTGAGACCAGTTAGTAGGCTTTGATTCATTAGTGCTATTTTACTGTCCTTCAAAATGCAGAAAGCTATTTCTTTATTAAATAAATTTCTTTCCTACACCTGCAGAACTTAAAAAAATAAAAACAAACAAAAATATCATCCATAGAGCTTATAGTTCATTTGCTTTTGGTCAAATTATCTATATTTCTATTCTAGATGAGCTGACAGACCGAATTTTATCAACTTTTTTGGCCTTTTCCAAGAAAAATCAATTTCCATTTAGCTTAAAGGGTCTTTAAGATGCTCTGTATTTGAAGGGTTATACAGTCCACAAAGAGAAATTTCCTTAAAATACGCAATGATATTTCAAGAAAAGAGTCAAAATCACCCCATGAATAATCTGTCACAGTTATCTGTAACTATTAAATAATAGATTTTATTATCAGAGTTACTTTTAAAAGACTAATAAATGAGCAAATAATTTACTTACAAAACAATATTTTATTTTATTTATTTTTTAATGTGCTATGTGGGCCTTGGTACTCTAGGATGAACAAATAAGGCAGAAGTCCTTCATCATGCTTTGCTCCTATTTGTCATAGTACTCTGTTCAATGCTAGCCATATCCTAATATTCCAGTAGATTCATTATTTTAGTAGTGTGACTATTCCATAGTGGTGGAGATTGCAACTTACTTGTGTTCATTTGGTGTGATCTCTGGTTCATATTCTGTCATAAATTCACCAAATTTGTTCCACCACACTTATTCAGGGTCCTTTCTTGCATTCTCCTCAACACCTCATAGCTACCAATGTAGAATATCTAGAATTATCTATATGCCTGAATAGATATGCATGTAATGATATTACTAGGATAACAGGTCATTTGCAGAATTTATATTCGACAATTTAATCAACTTTTATGATATGTGATTTATGCAAGTTCGGTAAATGGGACAAATAAACATACAATATGATGCTGACTAATTTTAAGTTGCTAACATGAATGACATCAGAAAATATGTAGGAACTGAGGAAATAGAGATTTGATATGGTTTAGAGTAGTTCTGTAAGGTTTGTTGAAGGAAATGAGACTTTGATCAGGATTTAAGCAGTATATCAGATGTATCTCAAGTCTAGTCCCTATCTTTATTTTTAATAACTTCTTATTTTAAAAATGCCTGCCTAAGTCCACCAACATTTTAAAAAAATTAAGTCTTTTATGTGAATAATTTATAGTTGATGTTTCTCTACAAAAGTGAAAGGAATTTCAGATATGCATTAGAGGTAGAGAGTCCTGCCTTGAGAAGATTTGAAATGTAAGAAGTAAAGGTAGAAAAAATATTTTAAGATCTATCTGAATAATATAGGCTATAGTGAAAAGCTGGATCCCACATTTTACATTTTGTACCCATATTAGGATACACATTAGTGAACTGAGGAAAAAATACAGTCTTAGACTTCAAAGGGGACAGATTGGGATTATATAATCTTATTTCTGATTCCTTTTTAATATGTGTGACTATGAACAATTACCTTAAATTCTCTGAACCTCAGTTTCCTAAACTCAAAGTCAAAGATAATGCCTTCTCCTCAAGACTATTAGGAGGATATAATGATGTACTGCATATGAAACATAGTAAAGATCAGGAATGGAGAATGGCTTTTCCAAACTGAAGAAGCTTAAAATTGAGTTTTGAGAGAAAATGGGGTGGTAGTGGTGATAGCAGCAGCAGAAGGAACAGATAGAAGTCTCTTCCCAAGAGGTTTTGAAGCCTTTAAGTGTCTTACATCCTTTTTGCTTTCCCTGGCTCTCAGCTAATTCAAAAGTATCTAGCAGAGATCTTACTAAATTGTGTCTTTTTGAAGAAACTAATAAAGGTGATTATCCTTCATCATTTTTTTTTGTTTTTAACTTTGTATTATTGGCAAAAGGAATGGTTAATAAGGTTAATCAAAAAGGGTTTCTTTGATATTTAAACAGTTATGGGTAGAAGTTACTTTTTTTTCAAGTAGTGGTTTGATAAAGGCAAAATAATTTTAGGAGCAATCTGAATTTATATTTTTCTATGTGGATACCTTATTGCACTAAATTCAACTAGCCAGGAGATCGCCACTGCAGTTTAGTGATTCATGGATTGCCACTGGGCTCAAAGAATTTTATGAATTATAATTGGAATTTACATTTTTAAGTAGTGATGTTAGCTTTTCAGAAAAAGAAAGTTTTCTGGAACTAGAACATTCCCTCTAAATTAAAATACTCCCAAACTAATCTCCTTATTTCTAAGCAAACAGGATACTTTGTAGTAAAGTCATTTGTTTCCCCATCCACCCTATAGCGTATGGGAAGTATAGATCTCAAGAGGTCATAACCCAAGCCAGCCACAATGGCCTCTTCTAGAAAACCACTGTTGATTGTAGACACCTAAAATGAAAGAATGAATAGAGAATACATGAGAAGATCAGTGAAAACAGCTGAGTAGGTTTAGAAGCCTTCTGGGAAGACTTTATAAAGATTTATGGAGGTTTAAGCTAATGTTCACAATGGGGACAAATGAAGGTGTTGGCAGGAATCTGCTCATCTCTGATTATCCATTTATGGGCAAATAAATATTAAGCATGTGTCTGATAATGGCACTCTATTAGTTCAGGTTGATTTTAGGATGAAATGAGGCACTAATAAGTCATGAGCAGTTAACAAAAAGAGGTCTACTTTGCTTTAACATAGAAAAAAGGTAAATGTGTTATTAGGCTCAAGTGAGATATATACTGGATATAAATGGATATAAAGCACTTTGAAAACTTTAAAGCATTATATAAATAGCAGTGTTAATCAGCATCAATATTATTATTATTATTTTATTTAATAGCCATTAGGCTTCCAGTGTGGTCTGACTTCATACCCAGAGCCTTTTCCTATAGTCCTGATGAGCTCAATCAAAGTTTATAGTGGGTATATCTATATCTATATATCTTAAAATCTAGATATGAATTCATATCTAGATTTTTAAGTTGAATCTTCATTATAAACCTTTAATTTAGTTCAGTTTCTTATGTGTGAATACTCAAACTGAACATTTGAAAAATCTGCACTTGTAGTCTGGTCAGTGCTGGCTTAAACACACCTCTTGAAAGAGTGTCCTGATTCTATGCATGTTTGTTATTTTATGTTCTTTGGTGATTAGGAATCTGTACCAAAAGATGCAGGAGTTAATCAAGTTCTGGAAATAGGGGAGATAGTGAAACTTTGTTAGATATTGGTCCCCTCACAATGGAAGAATTATTCCTGCAGTAGACTCTTGCAACCTTTAAAAAAAGACTCTTGAGATCCTAGAGACGAGCCACAAATGTGACAACCTTGACATTTAATAATATAAATGAAATCATCAGAGGAAAGTTCAACAATAAATACTCAAAATAACATATCTCAATATCAAATTATATAGAAGGTAAAAGGCTTCATTCTAAAGGACTACAAATAAGATTCCGTTAGTTGCATTTTTTTTTCTAAAGAAAATGTGTATTTCTGCAAGTTGTTGTTCAGTTATGTCCATGACTCCATTTGAGGGTTTCTTGGCAAAGATATTGGACTATCTTACCATTTACTTCTTGGTTCATTTTATAGATGAAGAAACTGAGGCAAACAGGGTTAAGTGATTTGCCCAGAGTCACATAACCACTGAGTGTCTGAGGCTATATTTAAACTCTGGTCTTCTTGACCCCAGGATTAGAGGTCTATCCATGGTGCTTCATTATTGCTCCTATACTGAAACATAAGAAGGCAAAAGAATTTGGAAGTTATCATTTCTTTAAATTGAGAAAAAATGGGATTATTAAATGACCAAAGTATGAGAATATGGCCAGTGCCAAATGAGCCAAAGATATAGGCTGCTTAATGGAACCTTCTATATGATAAAAGAATGATTTTCCCAAGATGCACATACATTTTCTTGTCTTTTACCTAATTATATTTTATATAATGACCAGCAAAACATGGTTCATTGGCATTCATTGACAATAAAGGGATAAATTAAGTTAAAATGCACATTCAGCAAGAAGTCACTATGGATGTAGCATGTGCTTATCCAGAAAGATTTTGCTTTTCAGTAATATGATGTGAATTACCATGTTCAGAAATCAATTTATTTTGTTAATTTAATGATAAAATATGTAATTGTATTTACAGGTCAATACTTTTTAATTGAATCTGTGGGGGAATTGTCAGTTGACAGAACAAAGTCAAATACAGAAATGAGGACCAGGCATTATAGTTATTGAACTGTGTTTGCCCCATGCCCCAATTTCCCATTTTAAAATATTTTCTCTATCAGACATTCAAGTTGTCGCCTATGCTAAAGATGGAATGCAAAACAGTGGAATTGGGATGGCCTCTGCACATCTTGAAATAATACATTTTTCTATGACTACTTTACATCCAGCTGTTGTGTTTGAATACAATTGAGCATAGATTCTAACAGAGCCAAATCCATGCAAAGATGACCTCTGGGTTTCTTCAGTAGAAGGACACAAGCAAATTCACAATAGATGCTGGTTCACAGCATTTCTTAAGGAAGTTCTATTGGTATCCTTTAAATACCATGTCTGAACAAAGAGCTATTTTCTTCATGTTCACTCAGGTGATGAACTTACAACAGGCTATTTGAGCTCTCATTTTCTCTAAAGTTCTGAGACTACATTCATTAATACAATGTATTTCTTTTTGCCAAATGGATAGTTATTTGGCTACTGAGATTTCTTGGTCATGTAAACTTTAGCCCAAACTCTTTAACTCTGTGTGTGTGTATGTGTATGTCTGCATGTGTGTGTGTGTTTGTATATGTGCCTGTATTTGTGTAGATTTAGTGAAGGATTCAAAAGGCTGATAATTTTTTTTCTTGTGATAGATCTTTACAATTATTTTGTCTATGGGTAGAAATTATAATCAGAGTTCCAAGTAAATATTTCAAATTATTCTTTTTCAAATTCACTACCAGGTAATAAATACCTCTACCTTATAATTCTAGTTATAGTATCACAGTTGAAGTGTTGGAAAAGACTCAGAGGTCATTCATTTCAACTTCTCATTTTACAAATAAAGAAACTGAGCCAAGCCCCACCCAGGAAAATTAAATGACATACCAAGACCACAAATTACTATTTGAATCCCTTCTGATTCATGGGTCAGTGATCTATTTTTCTATATCCTAGTATTATCAATATTTTTAGTGGAGAGAAAAGATAGAACAACTTGGATCCTCTCACTTTTTCACTCCAAGATTGTAAAATTCTCCTTATGTGGTATTTTCTATCTTTGTTCCAGTATAGTATTTGCAAACTCCTTTGTTTTTGCATGCTATTCCTTATGCCTGGAAGGCTATCATTCCATCCTTTGAAATTTTATCTGTCTTTCAATAATGTGATTAAAATTTCACATTTTTCAAGAAGCTTTTGAATTTCCAGTTTATCCAGCCAACAATGATTATTTGTTCTGCTGACCTCATCTAGGACTTTATGGCTTCTTTTTGTATTTCTAATAATATTGCATTATGGAAAGCAATGCAGTACAATGAATGAAGTCCAAACTTTGGAATCAACAGGATTTGAGTTTGAATTCCTAGCTAGATGACTAAGGCAAAGCCATTTTGTAGTCATTATATTCCTAAATGATAAAATAGGAAGGTTGGATTCAATATTTTATAAAGCTTCTTCCAGTTTTAAGTCTATATACCTTTGGCTTATCACTTGCATTTATTTTATAATTGTTTTAGGGTTTTGTTTGCCAGCTATTTGAATTTGCCCCAAATAATCTTGCTATGTTCTATGGGGGCAGAAAACACATATCGATTACCTTTCTATCTTTCTGGTGCCTAGCAATGATTTGCACACAGTGAGCACATAATGAATGGCTCTCTAAAAGGTAGAAGTGCTAATTGGGTGGATTGGAATTGGAATACTTTGTTCTTTGCACATAGTATATTCTCAACAAATATTTATTTTATTTGACCACATCCATAATTTTCATCCTTGTCTCCTATAGTCAAGAAATCGTTTAAAAGTAAAGTTTACCTTTTTTTTTCATTCTTCTTCTTAAGGAGAAGAAATGAGTTAATTCTGGATTGATTTTTTGGGAAAGAATTCCACCACTTTAATTAGTAGGTTTGGGAAATTATGGTTGAATGTTTTACAGAAAAGCAAATGTGGAATAACACACCAATGATATGTAAAACCATAAATTATAGCATTATGTTTAAATGCCCAAGTTACAAATTCTAAAATGCATATTTCTAGTTTGACAATCTTTGATATGGAGTACATTTTCATTTTCAAATTAAGAAGAATTTCAGTGATGCTATCATATGACAATGTCAGTTACTTTTCTGTTGTGATTCTTCCTCTTGTAAGGGGTAAAAAAAGTAATTCTTGATTCATACTAAGCTTGAACAAGTGCACGGATGCACATTCATGCTGTAAAAAGGGAAGGACGCATGATACTAGATATTTTCCATTGATTAAAAAAATGGTAAATGGTGTTTCACTATCATAGGACTACAGAATTAAAAGTAGAGTGGACATTAGAGCATATTTTGTCTAAGCTCCTCATTTCACAGATAAGAAAATTGTGGCAAAGGAAGGTTAAGTGATGTGCCCATGCAGTCAGAACCAGTAAGCATTAAAAATGGAATTTGAGCTTAGATCTTTCTGACTCCAGGTCTAGCTACCCATCAATTATGCTACCTGGTAGGTTTCATGAAAGCTTTACCAAAAAACTAACAAATGAAAAACTTTCCAAATCTAAGGACTTGGAGGTAGGCAATACACATATATACAATATACACATAAATTTGAAATATATTTATACTTATAAGTGTCTGTATCTTTAACCTGCAAAATAGTTTTTTCTTCTGCTCTAACCCTACCTTCAAATGTAAACTACATACAAATAGGTAAAGCACATATTTTAGCTATTTTATCTTGCAAAGACATGAAGAAGTGCATTGATATTTACTTTTTCCTGTCTATTACATACAAAAGAAAATATATTTTATTTCAATTCTGAATTTTGTTTTTCCTCTCTCTCCTCTATAGCCCCTTGAGAAGGTAAAAAAAATAAAACCTATTACAAATATATGTAGTCATATCAAACACAAAAATATTTGATATGTACATTTTTAAGGAAGAAAAAGTAGTTTTTGGTTATTCTTATCTTTAATCTTGGCCAGAAGTGTCAATTAACCCTACTAGGATGCCTCTAGAGACATCTAACTTTCTTGAGAATAAAAAGATTTAAACTTGCGAATAAAAAGGTTTGAAAATGAAAAGTAGAAATAGATAGGAACCTTGGTAAAAATCATCAGGAATAAAAAATTATGGTGTATTTGGTATTCAAAATTATCTATAGCTCTTCATAATGATTAAACTTATTGCATTTATTTTATCTTTTTAAATGTTAAAAATGAAGTTATTTTCTGTATTTTGTATCATATGGATGGAAGATATATACATATATAATTTTATATAAAGTCTTACTGAATATAACAATAATGAAAAGATCTGTCATCAGAGATGATCACACTTATTCCTGTTGACTTGCTTTTAAAAGAATTATAGGAGTTACTTAAGGGGTGAGAGAATAGAGTGGAAAGTGAATCCCACATTAATATAACTTGAACAAAGGCACTAGAGCAGAAACAAGCATAGTGCATGTATATAAAAATAATCATTAAACTAATTGAAGCAAGGGACTTGTGTTTCAGTAGTGAGAGAAGTTTATATAGGAGGAATCACTTCTTATGTTTTAGTTTTTTATACAGATGACTCACTACCTTTCAATATGACAGTACCTGGCACATGTTGCCACTGATATGATTGCAATTTATATTATATGTGTCTTCCTATTGGTCTTTCAGGAGATACCCTAGTCTCTGGATCACCATTTGGATAAGAATGGTGGTCTTATTAATAATCCAGTCACAAAAACTTCTCTTAGATATCACCACTTATGCAGGTGGCTAATCCTGTCTATTTTTGTTGTTCATTCTTATAAGCTTCATTCCACAGGTTGATACTAACTGACCTTGTGAATATTCAAGGGGTCCCTGGAACCTTAGACTCTTATTCTTGGACTGCAGTCTGCATAACTATAGGTGTTGAAGCTCTAAATATGGATAAGCTGTCTTAAAGCATAAGTACAGAGTAGAAGAGGGAGTAGTTTCTGTCTTTCCCTTTCTTCCTAGCATAATTAATGGCCAATGGGCAGAAGATTAAAAAAAACAGTTTTGAGTATAATGTAAGGAATATAAGAACAATATGTTATTTAATTAGAACTGCTTTCAAATGGGAAGTAGTTTGCTCTGATAGTAGGTTTTTCCTTCCTGTACATTTTAAAGCAAAGTGTATATAAATATTTATTGAGGATATGAGGATTGATGCTTAAATATTAGTTGGACTAGATAGCCTCTAAAGTCTGTTCCAACCTAGAGACCCTGAGATTTTGTAAAATGAAGATTTTTTTTTCTTTTGCTTTGCTTTGCTTCATAATGGGGGAAAATGTCAAAGGCCTTTACCTAGAAGAGGAAATGTGTGTTTTGAAGTAAAAGAGAATTAGCTGGTAAAAAGAGAAAGATTGAAAATGTTGAAAGACTGAAATGACTAAGCATAGATGTAAGGTATCCTTCCTGTCTCTGGAAATTTGCAGGTTTCTTAATTCAGGCTAAATTGAGGCAAGTTTGACAATTATCTGTAATTTAGTTGAATCTATCACAGATTCATTGAAATGGGATTTAATATTAAGATTAACTATGTAAAAAGATTTTTGATAGAATCTGAGGGATAATTGACTGAGAAAATAGTTCTGAGAGATCAGCGATCAACTAGGCTTATGAATTCTTTTTTTCAGAAACACACTAAGGCTAAGACCATGCTTATACATACAGAACAACTGGATGAAACTGACAAATTCAGTCCAAAATCTGTATGTATTTTAATTTTTGAAAGTTTGATATATAAGGCAAAAAGTATGCTTTTTGCACAAACATACACCCATCTCCACTTAGATGTACAATATCTCAAATTAGTCTTTACATATTTATAACTCTTGAAACTTAAAACAATTATTATTTATTTCTTAGATGACTTCATTTAAATTTAAGATGTTTTCATATATTATACACATATGCAATTTTTTTCAATAACAAAATCAAAAGAAATTCCATTATGTTCATATGTATTTGTAATATCCTACCCGGGCTTACATTCTTGTCCTCCCACACTTCGTATACTCACATACTGGTACACATTAATTCCCCACAGGAAAGCTATTCACTTCTACTATCACTTCTCCTATAATCCTGATGGGTTGAGTTTCCAGATATGATTGCTTACAATTGTGCTCTTTATAGATTATCAATGAACCAGACTTAATTATCTTTTAGTAAGTGGAATTTGCTGAAATGATATAATGAGTTACTGGTACAAAAATTTCAAAAGAAATTGAAAAATGAAAATGAGTTATGGAAAATAAAGTGAATTGGAGGAAAATTTAGAAACTATCAGTTCTTACAGTCTTACATCTTTGGAGTTTTTGTTTCATTTGACTCTTGCTCTAATTTCTCTGGAGTGTCTTTAATACAAATTTATTCATGTCCAACAGGCCACTTCCAAAATTATGTCATTTGCATCTGCCATGACTATGCTAAAATTTCAGAGCCTTGTCCTCTTTTCATCTTCCCCATTTCCTTCCCTTGAATTGGACATGGATTTTTCTATTAGCAAGTTGACAGACTACATATGTAATAAGGGGCCTCCTAGGCTGTATTGCCTCAATTGTCAAATCATTTTTATTCCATTCCTCCTTGAACATAGTCTTGTATACATAAAATATACCTGAATATCTCTGCAGGTTGTCTGACACACCAAATCTTTACATGACATTGAAAAGAACATCATTGTTTGAATAAGTGCTTTTTATTAATCTCATCTTAATAAATGCATTTTTCTAACTCCTTCAAGGATTTTATATATATATGTATATATATACATATATATACATATATATATTTAAAATTCAGAACCTAGATGTTTCTTACTCTGATAAGAAAGACTACTTTCCTCCTCTGTAACATGTATGGTTTCTCCTATTAATGGCAACCTCTATTATAGCAAACCTGAAAAATTCTCCTTATTCTTTAGTTATTTCATTGGATAAACATCCAGGAAGATAAGAGCCAAAAGGGTTATTATAAAAGGCACTGGCAAAATCATACAATCACTAAAATACATCGTTGGCCTAGAGTTTCTAATACCCACACTCTCTCACATTTAAAATTACATTATTATCATTTATACTTTCATTATTTTGGTCATTTTAAGATTCTTCCATATGCAATGATAAAACCAACCAAAAAAATATTAAGAAGATTTTTGTAGCACTCAGTAAGATTGCCCCTCATGATCATATTCCTGATGAACGTGGGTTGTTTACCAAAGTCTGCCACAAATGATTCTTTTGGTTTGTTTTTTTTTCTAATTTTTTTTATTTTTGGTACTCAGGATTCAACCATATTATGATCCCTATTTATCTGATTTGTTTATTTTAGAAAGAATTCTATAATGAAATCTATTGTTACTTTCCAATTTTCTTTTAGAGTTAGCTTCATCCGGGAATTTCTTTTTCATGCCTCATTTTTCTATACCCTTTTATAAGTAAATCTAGTTTTATTTCCACATGTCCTCTTACTTTCATATCACATTTAGAACAGTTGTTTCTTTTGTTATTCTGTATTTGATTACCTACTCCAAATTCCATACCTTTTCCCACTTATTGCCCTTTCAGTTCATTTCTTCTATGGATGAAAAAGCATATGTTATTTTCTAAATAGTTTTACATTCTTTTTTATTAAAGATATTTCTTTATATCACTTAAATAATATCATAAGAATTAGATAGACTATAGATGATCATTTACTGAATCCCTGTCATTGTCAGATGGGATGATGTGATTTCCCAAGGTCACCTAGTGAAATGTGGCAGAGTCAGAGCTAGAATCTGAGCATCCCATCTACCAGTCCAATGTGTTTCTTATCACTCTATGACTTCTTGACAGTAGAACATTTTCCTCTCCTTGAGCATCTTTTCCCTTAGTTTAATTTCTTTCTCTCCTAACAGGGGTGTGTACTTTTCTTAAACCTGGAATATTTTCTTTTACTATGATAAGTTATCATAGCATGAGAAAAAATGGAATATTTTGAATTATATATCATAACCTTATATTCAGAATCCCAAATCATATCAATTCTATGGACTTAGTTGTTTTTTATTTTTTCCAAATTATTAGCATGAATTTAAATAGATAACACTTGATCCTACACTCTTATAAGCCAGTGCCAAAACTCTGATTTCATAGATCTTAATTTGTTTAGTTAGACCTCTAATCTCTTTTTGGAGATGGGATGTTTGCATTGTATAGGAAGTATCTAGCCAACAGAGGACCAAGAGGAGAGGTGTTTGGATATCTGACTCCACAGGAAAGAAGTGTATCCTTTCCCCAATTTTGACATCATGGAGAAAAGCTCTTTTAGCTAGTTATGACTCTGGGCAGCAAGGTAGTACAGCAGAGTGCCAGGTCTGAGATCAGAAAGATTCTTCCTAATTTTGAATCCAGCCTCAGAGACTTACTAGCTGTGTGACCCAGGGAAAACCACTTAACCCTGTTTACCTCAGTTTCTTCATCTGTAAAATGAACTATTGAAGGAAATGGCAAACCACTCTAATATCTTTGCCAAAAAAATCCCAAAAGAGGTCATGAAGAGTCAGACCCAACTGAACAACAGTTAGGGCTCTGAATGACTTCCAGAGACAAAAGAGAAAAATTAATGTGTTCACATTGCTATTCCATTCCTTTTAAAAGAACTATTCAAGAGGAATAGTAGAGTTTCTGTAGTGGTAAACCCACTAATTAATGATATCTACTGACTAATCAGGTAATGTTTGCTAATCCTCACAATCTGGAAGAGATAGGAGCAGTGAAACTGGTTTGAATGGCCAAACAGTTGAAATATGCTACATTTTGTCAAGGCTGAAATGATTTTTTGGGCAGCTCCAACACAAAATTGTCAACACCATAATTTTTCTCACTTTCAAAACAATTTTCAATTGCTATTTTGTGATATAGCCTGTCATACCCCTAAGAACCAGAGGAAGCTTAGCTTAAGTATGAAGAATTACTAAACTAATGATTTGGAGGGGAGGTTAAAATGGTTGGAGACGTTTTCTATCTCATACCAGAGAATATGGGTCATTCTCTGACTCACTGTTTGTGTATAAATGTCTAAGTATCATCCACTCACCACTGAGCTGACTACTGAATAGTATATGACAGCAGTGTTATGAAATCCTGAGATTACTGGGATGGTATTCCCTTCTTTTGACTGCTATAATTATGCTTGCAGCCAAGGCCACATCAATTATAGTTGAGCATATATCACCTATATCACCTCTGTTTTTCTCTCTCTTTTTGATTTAATTGAACAAAGCAAACATCTGGTCTGAACTATGATATGCATCATGGGAATGGACTTGATTTCCAGCCTAAACCCCATTGCCTCAAAATTTCTGGTTTGCTAAAAGCTAATAAAAATTATTTCAAAATAATATCTTGCATGTATATTAAATTTTAATCTTTCAAGATACTTTGATATTGACTGTTTCAATATAATATCCTTATGAGATAAACAAAAAAGGTATTATTTCCAATTTTCAAATGAGGGAATTGAGGCTCAAAAATGTTAATTTATTTGCCCAATTTCAGTCAGTTCATGAGCAGATTAGTTAAGATTAGAACCTTGGCTTTTGGTGCCATGTCAAGTTCAACACTCTTTCGGTTCTAAATATTTAAATAAATTCAAATTAAAATCAAGCCAATTAAAAAACTTGTCAGTGTTTACTCTAATAGTCCTCACATTGTACTACATAGTGTATGACAAGTAAAAGAATTGTTGAAAATCCATTTATTCTTAATGCAGCAAAAGATCAAATGAGTTTTTTTGGCCCCTGCATCACCCTGATGATTCATCGAGCATATACTGTGCCCTGAAATAATTTTCAGAACATAAGCTATCTATCCATGCCTCCTATGTTTCATACTTGTAAAGTGTGATTTTTATACTGAAGTGAAAATTTTATATTTGTCCCATAAATATACTTTTGAAGACTGATTCTGTCATCGAATGTTTTATCTATCCTCTGAAGCTTTGTTCTTATCATCTTCAGATTTGATGAATACCATGTACCTTCATCAAGTCATTTTAAAAAATGTTTAACTGCTCAGGGCCAATGAATGAAACAAAAGGATTTATTAATACTCAATATGTACAAAGTACTATGTTAAATACTGAGGATCATAATATTAAAAGGTAGCATTTTATATAGTGCTTTAAGGATTTCAAATCCCTTTACATATAGTATTTCATTTGAACGTCACAATAACCCCAGGAGGCAAGAGAGATTATTATTCACACTTTGGGAGATGTGAAACTAAAGCAGTAGATATGTAAGTATATAAGTAATTTATTACTTACCCGAGTTTACACAGCTACTAAATAAGAAAGGCAGGATTTGAACTTGTCTTTGTGGATTCAAGACAAATGTTTTGTCTTCTGCATTACTGAAGAAGTTCACATTCTAATGGGGGTAAAGGGAAAAAGAGGGAAATGTAGATATTTCAAATGCAACTCAGATGGAAAGTCTCAATGGTCCTTGTGGTAAAGCAGCAAAGTATTTGGGAAAACATCTCCTTTAATGTTATTTTCACAGATACATTATCAGTTCTTGATACTGAATCATTTGGCAATGTCAGTGACTGATGGCAAGAGGTGTGTTGTTGGTAGTTGTGGCTACATCACCTTCAGAAGCAGGTACCAGGATTCAAGGGATGGATTGGAAGGAGTATTGATATTCTCTGGGGGAGTTGTCACTTCTGGAATTCTTAACTCTTTAGAAAATCATGGGACAAAGTGTGAAAACTAGCTCAAGGAAAATTTGCATAGCTAGAAACTAGATAGAATGTTCAAGGAAGTCTTCATGGCAGAGATGTCTCCTAATCTGATCCTAAAAGAGGAGGATTTTGAAAGCCAAAGATTTGGAATAAAGATGTTCCTGTTATGTCACATGGTTTGTGACATTGTGTGACTGCTAAAGCCTGCACATCAATTTTGGGGATTAATTAGTAATTAATTTTTTTTCAGAATGTAGAAAGTGAAAAGGAACAGGGAGATTGGAAAGAATATGAAATATTTTATAAGGAAATTATATTTTATCCTATACATAATAAGAAGCAACTAAAGGAATTAAATGAAAGAAATAACATTAAAAAAGATTATTTTGATGGCTATATTAAAGATAGGTTGGAAAGGGGCTTTAGTCAGAAAGACCAGTCTATTCAAGCAGTGAAAGTGAGACATGATTAACACTGGAAATAGCAATATCATACAGGATAATATGAAAAGAAATGGAAATTAGAGGGTGGAGTGAGATATGGTAATGTGGATTTAGAGTTAGTAAAATCTAGCTTAGAATCATGCCTTACATATTTACTAATTGTATAACTAATCCTGGATAAATAACCTAAATTATTTGTGGCTCAATTTTCTCATATATAATATAATATAACTATTTTCTCATAATAATAACACTTCAATCACAGAGTTATCTGTGAGAAACAAATAAGAAAATGAAAGTACAGTGCTTTGCAAACATAAATGGTAGAAGTGTTATGTAAATGGGATCTTTTAAGTCACAATTTCTCTGGGCTTTATTTTCTTCTATAAAAATGAGAGAGTTAAACTAAACAATCTCAAAGTTCTTTTCAACCTGAAATATTCTCTATTTTCCCTAGGCTATATGCTGGTTTACCACACAGAAGCAAAACTAGAATATTTAGCAATAATGTTTTCTGTTCTTTCTTCTACTTTTTTGTTATGAATTTAACAATCAACAATTACACATATTTCAAAATACAAAAATCAACAGAGAGAAGGGTTATATAATAAACTATAAACTCTTATACATAAATATATATGTTAAAGGATAGGGACAAAATTTGTAGATTTTATTTTCTTCTGCACTTCTTTTGTGAATGTGTGCTTAAAAAGTTTAATCAATACTCTTTTTTTCATCCCTTTCACTATCACAAATCCATTTTAATAGGTTGCGCTATCTTTTTTTTTTTTAAACCCTTAACTTCTGTGTATTGACTTATAGGTGGAAGAGTGGTAAGGGTAGGCAATGGGGGTCAAGTGACTTGCCCAGGGTCACACAGCTGGGAAGTGTCTGAGGTCAAATTTGAACCTAGGACCTCCCGTCTCTAGGCTTGGCTCTCAATCCACTGAGCTACCCAGCTGCCCCCGATTGTGCTATCTTTTAATAGGTACAGTGAAGCCAAACAAATCAACCTCTTGTCCATTTATGAGAATTGTGTAGTCTATCTCTATTCTGTCAAGAATTGTCTTTTGAAGTAATGAATGTCCCTCCTTTTGTCAGATTTCTGAAGTCTTTCTGAGTTGCTTTTCTAAGATATTTTCAAGTTGATTTTCCTTAAGTTATTATTGTGATCATTATGTAAATTGTTCTTCAGATTCAGTTCATTTCATTCTACAAGCAGTTCACATGAGTCTCCTCATATTTCTTTGAGCCCTTCATATTCAACTTTCCTCGTGGAACAATAATAGTACACTACATTCAAATATGACAATTTGTTCAATTATTCTCTATCCATTATGTTCCCTATTCTTTATTACAATAAAAAAGTGATGATATAAATATGCTGGTGCACATTATTTAGGCAAAGATATTTTTCCCATGTTTTAATTTTTTTAAATCTTGTAATAGCTCCATTTTATGTATAAGTTTTTAGTTCAAGCAAACTGACAGTTTCTTACTATATAAAACTTATTCAAGGTACCAGAGTTTCATGTTTGCAATTTCCCCCACTGCCTAGCATATTATCAATATCTGTTGCCTAATACTTATGTATTGATTAAGAAAAGATATGCAAAATCTCAACATATGTAAAACTCATATCCTACATAATTTGCTTTAGGGCAGAATTTACTTTGGAATAACCACTCTCTTTAATGTAGCAACATGTAAAAATGCAAAATTTGAGCTATTGACTTTTTTTTTCTTTTTGGGGGGGCTGCAAAGGCTATTAAATTTCAAAGTTTATGTTCCAACAAGTCTTTATTAGAAACAAATAACCTTCCTACTGTGACATGTATCAAGATCTTGCTGAGAATTTCTATGGATAACTATATTCTAGTCTGCAGCTAATTGGTTTTAAAATCTTCCACCCACACCCTTCCTGCTTTGGTAGAATCTATAATAATCACAAGGCTTAAAAGATAGTATTTCAAAATATTTTGGCTGCATTATAAGATTCTATTGACCAGTCTTTTCATAGACATTGATATATTATACAACTCTTGATTATGATTTAGAAAACTATGGATTATCTTCCAGACCAATTAATATATGAAAACAAATAAAATAATTTGGTATTCTAAGAATGAATAAAAACATTTCTCTAGGTACCTTATGGAAAGCATTGTTTTGTGGTTGTTAATTGCTCAGTAGTGTCATTGTACATTTCTTGGGAATTGTTTTTGACCATATTAGTATTATCTAATATATTTTTAAATTATTTCAAATATTTCAAAATAACACGTCAAGAATTAAAAGGATACTTTAAATTAAAAAGATACTATGGACAAATACATCAAATCTGGTTATTTTGAGATTGTAAAGATTGATGCAATTGTAATTTATGCCTCTATATGTTGTATTTTCTTTTTTTCGAATTGTGTATAACCCTCATTCTCAGAATATTTTTTCATAGAAAGAAAATCTACATACTATACTAAGTGAATTTGAATTGATTTGTAAATGTGGAAATGAATATATATCACTATTCATTGTTTTCTAGAAATACTATGTTTGAGTATTGTTTGAATATGTATGAGTATTAGACTTGAAGTCCAAAGATGGGAATTCAGATCCAGATTGAATGGCTTACTATTCACTACTCTGACTCTGTATAGGAAGGCTTCTGCTGAGTCTTCTTCACCTACAAAATGGAAATGTTCTCTCTATATCATTGAGTCATTATGATGAAATCCCTTTGCCATCTGTAAAGTACCATTAGTCCCCTACAGCTGCGCTATGAAGAGCATTATGCAATGTTATTATACATTGTTATTCTCTGCCTTTGCTCAGCATTGTCCAGATTTCACAATTTTGCCTGTTTTAAGCACAGAAAGTAACAGGTCTTCAATCCTCCCTATCCTGTCAGATTATTTATATACTATGAAGAAAGAGGGAAAAAGGGAAGGAAGAGCAGGAGTAAGAAGAAGAGGAGATAGCTTCTGGTCTTCTTAGCTCTGAATTTCCCTTATACTATATTATTTTTTGTGTGTTTTTTTTTCCAGTGGAGGCCAGTGTATAGTATATATAAGAATTAGCAATCTATATGAGGTATTTTCTTTTTTATTCAAATATATTTTATTTTCCCAATTACATATAATAATTCTCACCATATGTTTTCCAAAATTGTAAGATCCACATTGGCTCTCTCCCATCACTTCTCCTTCTCAGAGAAGGTAAGCAATTAGTCTTGATTACATATATATTATCATGCCAAATATACTTCCCTATTGGTCTTTGTTGTAAGATAATACTCATATAAAACCAAAACCCCAAAATAAAAGTATTAATAAATCAATGGGAAAGATAGTATGCTTTTATCTGCATCTGACTCCAACAGTTCTTTCTCTAGAGGTGGACAGCATTTTGTTATAAGTCCTTCAAATTGTCCTGAATCATTGCATTGCTAATAGTAGTTAAGTCTTTCACAGCTGACTATTGTACAGTGTTGCTGTTATTATGTACAATGTTCTCCAAGTTTTGATTAATTTGCTGTGCACCAGTTTCTGCAGATCTTTCCAGCTTTTTCTGAAATCATCTTGCTTATCATTTCTTATAGCACAATAATATTCCATCACCATTAGTGATAACAAAGAATTGGAAATAGAGGTGATGTCCATACCATAACAAAAAGAGCTTCCACTAATATTTTGCACAAGTAGGTCCTTTCCACTTTTTTATGACCCCTTTGGTATACAGACCCAGTATTGGTATTACAGGATGAAAAGGTATGCATAGTTTTATAGACCTTTTGGTATAGTTTCCAAATTGCCTCCCCAAATGGCTTAATCTGTTCACAACTCCCACCAACAATGCATTAATTTCCCAATTTTGCCATATCGCCTCCAATATTCATCACTTTACTATCCTATTGGCAAATCTGATAGGTTTGAGGAGATATTTTAGTTATTTTAATTCACATTTCGCTAATCAAGATTGATTTAGAACATTTTTTCATATGATTATTGATACTTTTGATTTCATCATCTGAAAACTGCTCATGCATATCCTTTGACCATTTTTCAGTTTGGGAATGATTTGAATTCTTACAAATTTGACTTAGTTCTCTATAAATTATGAGTTATTTTCATCAGTGGACATCACCTGTATGTAGCCTGGAACTGACCTAAGTTAACTCCCTATAAAACAGTGCTAAGGCTCCTGGCTTTGTAAAGCAATGATGATGAACTCAAATAGAAACAGAGACTACTAAATAGTGCATAAATACACAATAATATCTCCCTTTGGGCTACCTTTTGACTTAGTTTTAAAATGAATTTTTATCCTCATTTGATTGCATTTTCAATTATTGTAATAAATATTTCCTAATTTCATTTTAACTTGGCCCTAACCATTTTTGAGAGTGTTGTAGGCTGAGAGCAGTCTGCATGTTTGTCACTACTGCTGTAAGGCTCTATCATCAATTCTTTTGGTCAATCTATTCAAATTCAGAGCTCTGGACTAATTTTCCAATAAATTTCACTGGACCAAGCCAGATAATGCAGTAATTCAATAAAAAAAGACATTTAGTTAAGTAAAATAATTGGATATTATAAGTAACAATGGAACAATCTTCCTTCCCACCCCAATACAAAAAAAGGCCAAGGAAATAATGATTCTCATGTTGCTAGTGAGATAGAGGTTAATTCTCAATTTATGCTTCGGGGTTATTATGTACCACTTGGGACACCCCTCATGATTACAACTGCTCTAACTCTAAGAAGACTAATGTGACTCACTGATGTCAAATGGATATCATTGTACTTCTGAGCTAAGACCATTTTTCTTTTTGTTTGTTTCTTTTTTTCAGAGCAATTTTGTCATCTGCCTCTTGGCCAGCATTTGTGATCCTTTTTCAAGTTTGAATGCCCAGAGAACAAATTCAAACTGTCTGTGAGCCCCAGAATTACCCCAGAGAGATGAGGAAGGAAGTGCTTTCTTTGGGTAGCTGGACAGAAGGGCAGAGCATGCAAAAAATGCCTTCAGATGCTGGGAAGAGGGGGAAGTAAGCAGCTCCTCGAGTGCTGCTTCTGCACATGTGCCATGTCTGTGCCAACCCTGCTCTAGGCTATTTCTCCACTGAGTTGTTACTGCCATCTGTTGGAGAGTATTTTCTTCAGTACTTGACCATGTCTGGGTCTATTTTAACTCTTTTAAAAACTAAATCCATAGCCTCACATAGGATATTTGTCTCATAAACACTTGCCAAAGTGCTTTAAAAATCTGCTCACTTCTCATTGGGAATAGTCTTAGGCCTTCATCATGGTTAAGTGAATAAATTACTTTCAGATGATATCATGCCCTTGGCACCTAGCATTGGGGTCATGAAAGTTCCCTTGGATCTTCACTTACCAATGGATAGAGATAGGATAGAGCTGGTGACCTTTGTGTTGCATTCCTGGAACTACAATTAAACTGTGTCTCCTCTTATGTGGAAAGTTAGAAGGTTCAGTTAATATAAATAACATATATGTGCAATGTGCGATAGAAGATTGGAAATCTCTCAAAACCTTAAAAATATCCTTTGGCGAATTAACAGAATTTGAATATCAAATGACTTTGCACAATCTTACTAATGTGATCCTTAGGACTAATTTCTTATGATCTTTACTTTCTGGACCCTCAATATTTTTAAAGACTGTCAGGCTTTTATCTATCATCTTTACAAAGAAATTGTGATGAAGTTGTACAGTGAGAAGTTATGTAGAAGATTAATTTCCCCTTATCACCTCAAAATTACCTTGAAATGTGCCAAATAAAAATGAAAAGGTCAAAAGCTATAGAGAGTGAGGAAAGAAACTCTCATGCCAATGTCACTTTAGAAAAAACAAAGCAGGACTTCTGGGTTAAGATGGCCTCAGAGTAGAGGCAGTGCTATTCCTCTCCTCTCCACTGACCAATATAAAGTGCTTCAAAAGGACAGAACCAAAATCAGATGAAGAAAGGGGCTCCAATGTAGGGTGCAGCATGGAAGGTAGGCAAAATTTGGTCATTTCCATGCTAAAATGGGGTGAACTCCCACGAAGGGGTGAGCTCATCACCGCACCCCCATTCCACATACAATGTGAGAGTCAGAGCAAGCACAGGGCAACCTCTAGGTTCTCAGGGGAAGTGGCTGAGGACACCACAGACTTACCCTTAAGAGCAGTGAGACTTGGGACCCAAGGAGGCTGAGGAAATGAGGAGACAGAGTGCAGAGACTGGACCGAGAGGAGTAGCTCACAGCAGACACTACAGAGACTGGAAAAATAGGCTCAGGGCAAAAACCACTCCAGAGTTCAATACAGAGACTTGCCTACTCTCCATACTCAGATGTATTTGGGGCAATCTCTGGGTTCTCACGGATTGGCTGAGGACACCACAGACATGTCCCTAAGAGCAGGGACACTTGACCAGAGAGTAAGTCCAGTAACCAATTGTCTCCTCAGAGAGTCACTGTCTCCAAAGTACCGGAATTGTTCCTCTGCCTCTGCTTTGCCCTTCCTGCTTCCTTTCTATGATTTCTTTATAACAAAACACAGGAATTATATGAACACAACTACAAAACACTTTCCACACAATTAAAACTAGATCTAAACAATTGGAAAACATTAATTGCTCAAGAGTAGGAAAAGCTAACATAATAAAAATGACATTCCTACCCAAATTAATTTACTTATTCAGTGTCATACCTATCAAAGTATCAAAAAACTTTTTTAATGAATTAGAAAAAAAAAACTATAACAAAGTTCATTTGGAGGAACCAAAGATCAAGAATATCAAGGGAAATAATGAAAAAAATGTGAAGGAGAGGGGCTTAGCAGTACCATATCTTAAACTGTACTATAAAGCAGCAGTCATCAAAACAATATGGTACTGGTTAAGAGACAGAAGGAAGGATCAATGGAATTGGCTTGGGGTAAGTGACCTCAGCAAGACAATTTATAATAACACCCCAAATTTCAGCTTTTGGCACAAAACTCCACTATTTGACAAAAACTGCTGGGAAAACTGGAAAACAATATGGGAGAGATTAGGTTTAGATCAATATCTCACACACTATACCAAGATAAACTCAGAATGGGTGAATGACTTGAATATAAAGAAGGAAACTATAAGTAAATTAGATGAACACAGAATAGTATATTTGTCAGATCTTTGGGATAGGAAAGACTTTAAGACCAAGCAAAAATTAGAAAAAAATTTACAAAATATACAATAAATAATTTTGATTACATTAAATTAAAAAGGTTTTGTACAAATAAAACCAATGCAACCAAAATTACAAGGAAAACAACAAATTGGGAAAAATCTTTTATGACAAAAACCTCTGACAAGGTCTAATTACTCAAATATATAAGGAGCTAAATTGATTGTACAAAAAAATCAAGCCATTTCCCAATGGATAAATGGGCAAGAGACATGAAAAGGTAATTTTCAGATAAAGAAATAAAAACTATCAATGAGCACATGAAAAAGTGTTCTAAATCTCTTATAATTAGAGAAATACAAATCAAAACAATTGTGAGGAATCACTTCACACCTAGCAGATTGGCTAACATGACAGCAAAGGAAAGTAATAAATGTAGGGGATGTGGCAAAATTGGGACATTAATGCATTGCTGGTGGAGTTGTGAATTGATCCAACCATTCTGGATGGCAATTGGAACTATGTTCAAAGGGATTTAAAAGAATGCCTTCCCTTTGATCTGGCCATACCACTACTGGGTTTATACCCCAGAGAATTAATAAGAAAAAATACTTGCACAAAAATATTTAAAGCTATACTCTTTGTGGTGGCAAAAATTTGGAAAATGAGGGGATGACCTTCGATTGTGGAATGGCTAAACAAATTGTTGTATGTGTTGGTGATGGAATACTATTGTGCTAAAAAGAATAATGAACGGGAGGAATTCCATGTGAACTGGAGCAGAACCAGGAGAATCTTATACACAGAGAAGCATACGCTGTGGCACAATAGAATATAATAGACTTCTCTACTAGTAGCAATGCAATAATCCCAGATATTTCTGATAGACCTATGAGAAAGAATGCTATCCACATCCAGAGAAAGATCCATGGGAGCAGAAACACAGAACAAAATCAACCGCTTGATCACATGTGTTGATGGGGATATAATTGGGGATGTAGACTCTAAATGATCACTCTAGTGCAAATATCAATAATATGGATATATATCTGGATCAATGACACATGTAAAATCCAGTGGAATTGTGTGTTGGCTATGGAAGAGGGGTGGGAAGCATGGAGGGAAAGAACATGAATCATGTAACCATGTAAACATTTTCTTATTTAATCAATAAAAAAGAAGCTATTAAAAAGACAAGAAAAAGCAAAGGAAACTAAAGAAGTGAGAAAGCAAAGGTCTTAATATAATAACAAAATATTAAGGGATAATAGTGTCAAGGGTAGGTTGGGTAGATAAATAGTACAAGGTTAGTGTGAGCCATGCAGTGAGGAAAATTCATTTTCAAAATTTAAATCTGGCCTCAGAAATTGACTAGCTCTGTGACTCTGGATAAATCACTTAACTCTGTTTGCCAGTTTCTTCATCTTTAAAATGAGCTGGAGAAGTCAATGGCAAAACACTAGTATCTCTGTCAAGAAAACCCTAAATGGGGCCATAGAAATTTGGGCATGAATGAATAATGACTTAACAATGTTAGTGTCTGGTGAATGATCCAGTTAAAGATGATAATTCTAAAATAACTCTAAAAACTTTGACTTTTAAAAATCAATAATTCAATTTAAAAAAGTTTTATTCTGTGCTTAGGGTTGAGGCATAAATGCCAATAAGTGCTTTCAAGAAATGAGGCTGGAAATGAACATTTGTGAGATTAGTGAAAACTGCAATGACTTGCATCGATATATTTCCTTTTGTAGCTTTTTTGGTATGTTCCATGTGTAGCCTAATCTCTTTCAGAGTGGGAAAGGAGAATGTTTGCTTCTATTGAAAATGGTTATAGGGACAGGTAGAAGCAGGGCTAGTGGTCTGTGGGAATGTTTCTGTTGTTTGGGATCTTTGACTCAAAATCCTGGCTGGTTTTCATCAGTATGGAGCTAAATTATTTAATTTATTTCATTTCAGAGATTAGGGAAATCCTGACCTAGGGAGGTAAACTGATTTGCCTAAAATCATAAAATTTCTATTTAAAGAAATGAGCCAAACATAAGCCTTATGATTTACATTCTAGCACTCTTTTATTTTTCCATTCTGTTCCCCATCCTCCATATTCAATTAGTCACAAAGTCTTATTGCTCCTTCTTTCAAAAAGCCAAATCTGTCCATCATTTCCTATTCCTATGTTCACCCTAATCCAGTTTCTCAAGAGCCCAACTCTGGATTACTGCAACAATCTTCCAGCTATTGTCTTGAACTAAGAGTCTTAGTTAGGATTATTAAGGTTTTTCCCAGGGCACCAGATTCAAACTGTGGAATAGAGTTTCTCTGCATGAAGATCATATTATCATAGATAAATAGCCTTGGTGGGATTTGGACCCACAATTTTGGCATAATTAGTAACCACATCATTTTATTGCCATTTTCCGATGTTAAAGACTTTTTTCACTGTTTTTGTGATAGGCATTTCTTTCTTAACATAACTTTATTTCTTGCTTTTCTTTGAAAACTTTTCTTATTTGATTAGGAATTTAAAATTTTTTCAGCATAATTCTTCCCATATTTATTGGGTTATAAAAGAAGAGATCAGAAAAGAAAAAGAAAACAAATGATGAATCATTCATTTAGAGGATAATTTATTTTTAAAAATATGTATTATATGTAATACTTTGCTTTTTCAGGGGAATGAATCCATGAAAGAATGACAAAACATTTTTAAACAATTACTTGGTACCAAAGATTGTGCTGGGATAAAACACTTGTTATAAGACTACTTTCCCAGAATATACTTCTTTTCAATATATTGTATTTTGGCATCAAAGAATTATTTTTCAATCTTCCTATTGTCCAAATAATAAATTAAAGAAGCAGGGGCTAGCACTTTGGACCAAATAATAATGCACTTGTCTGTAGTGCTTCTAAGAAAAGAATTTGAAATACTACTCCCACAGACAATTTTGAGACTCCTTTGGTGGGGATATTATCCCCTGGTGGGAATAATTCTTCCTCCTTGTACTTATGCCTTATCCTGTACCAAGTAGTCACTGACTGTGCTTTTCCTTGGCTCCTCAAAGACTGACTTTTAAGCTAATAACATTGCTTTTAACTCTCTGTCTTGGAGGAAACTAAGAATGTAGTGATTTTGTTCAATGATGTAGGTCCAAAATTCAGCTTACGTAGATGACTATGTGAAAGGATCCTGACTTCAATACTACTGTCTTAGAAATGGAGATATAAGACAAACAGTCTACTTCGTGTTTAATTTTCATCTCCTTTTTTAAAAAATGACTGCAGCAGAAAACTTTTCAGAAGATATCCCAAGATCAGTTGCAGACATTGTCAGGGGAGTCTATTTCGTGAACACCCTGGGGGGCAAATGAAGTTATTTTCCTTTTTCCTCATGCTCCTCTGACCTGATGTAAGTTATTGGCTAGTTATCCCAAACTGTGACTTTGTGTCTGTATTTTGAGAAAGTAAAAGAATATTTTAAAAATAAATGAGTAAAATTCCAAACGTTAAAATGCCAAATTTAATAGTCTAAGAGTGCTGAGAAAGGGGGAACGTTTATATGTGGGAGGGATCCAATTTTCCTGAAGCTACCAATTATGCCATGAATTTATTTATACAAGATTAAGATATAGTCCTATCAATGGTGGTAAAAGACTAGGCCTGCAGAAGCTAGTCTTTGTGTCTGCAAAGTTGGTGTATGGTGTGGGCACACCAACTGCAATGAAAAATAGGAATAATAAAATAATATTTAATATCTACATAGCAATTAAAAGTTTGCAAAGCACTTTATATGTTATTTTACCGTAATGACAACTCTGAGAAGTAGGTGTTGTTATTATTCCCATTTCATATAGGAGGAAACTGAGACAGATAGTAGTTAAGGGTCTTATTCAGGGCCATGCAACTTATGTCGAAGGATGGTTTTGAAATTAGGTCTGTCTGACATCAGGTCCAGTACTTTATTCATTTCTCTAACCTGATGTCTCTGAGTAGTATAATAACAAAGAGGGTGAGGGAATATTAACGGCCTTGAACCTCTAGAGTTGGTATTTGTGAAGTTGGAGGATGACAACATGCAAAGTAAGACTAGGTACATTTCAGAGAGAAGTGAGGATAGTTCTCTGGCTTGTTTTCCTGAGTAAAGTCAGATGATCCAGAAGAAAGAATTCCAAATTGAGAATGAAAAATATTTAAGTTCTCTCTACCACCAATTTATTTGACCTTAGGTAAGTCACTTCTCTTGTATTAGTTTCTCTATCAATACAATGAAGGTGCCATATGAAGATAAACAATCAATTATAGTAACAGATTTTAGATTTAGCCCTGGAAAAGAGATCTCAGAAGCCACCTAGAATAACCCCTTCTTTTCACTTAATGGATGAGAAAATCGACACTAAAGAAGGATAAGTGATATGGAGACTATTGTACATGTAAAGTTGAAAAGAAGGAAGAGATTGTTGTTGTCATTTCTGTTGCTTCTGACTCTTCTTATCCCATTTAGGGTTTTCTTGGCAAAGATACTGGAGTGGTTTGCCATTTCCTTCTGAAGTTCATTTTATAGATGATAAAAACTGAGGAAAATAGGGTTTATTTGCCCCAGTTCATATGGTTACTAAGTATTAGATGCTAAATTTGAACTCAGGAATATGAGTCTTCCTAACTTCTGGCCTAGCACTCCATCCACTGTGCTATCTAGTTGCCCCAACCTGGATATTACCTTGGTGGTAATGAGAATATGTAAATGTTGTATCAGACCTCACCAAAATATAAAAGATTTTAAATAAAAATAAAGCAAGAGGATATAGTGTATGCCAGGTGAGGGCCAGCTTAGCTGCATTCAAAGAAGTTTGTTGAGGGTACAGAATTTTGTCAAACACAATAGTTCACAAAGACTCTCTACCCAGGTAAAAGAGCATTGTGGCCTTTATTATAGTGTGGAATATAAACATTGATGATAAAGTAATATAGATGTTAAACTTACTAATGATAACAACTAGATAAAAGATAGAACTAGCTATTTATTCAAGTATGGATTGACATCATTAATGAAGACCAGTGTCCTGGAGTTCAGTATAAATTATCAAAGAAAAAGGGAAAGTTAGTAAAAAGTTGATGGTCATAGAAATCCAATGGCAAAACCAAAGTAAGGACAACTGGTGATAGTCAGGCATGGAATGGATGACATTGGTTCCTTCAGTGCTTATTCAAATTCTTAAGTTCTCTACAAAGCCTTCTTCAGAGTCCTTCATGACTACTGAAACCAACTTTTCTTATTCACTCATTCCTCTAAAAAGAAGCTTTCACAAACCTTCCTCAAGAAACTTACATTCCATGCAGAATATTCACAAGTTATGCACATATGAGTAGATACTAAATAGATTTAAACATTCAGGAGCATAGTGGATCACTGATAGGAGTATGCAGAATTTTGGTCTAAAACTATTTCCAAAGCTATATTGATTACATTTTCATATTTTTAACATTTTAAAATGTTGTAGCCCTCTCCTCATCATGACAACTGCCTTAGTTCCAGAACAGGGTAGAATTTTTAAAGTGATATAATTGCTAAAAACAAACAGAAATACAAGCAAGAAAGCCTGGGTGTTTTAGGAGTGAGCTAAATAGGTACAAAATGAGAAGGAATTGGGTAGGTAGATAGAAAGTAATCTATCTATAAAGGAAAAGATAGAGATAGATTCTATATTTTACTCTTTTCTCCCAGTCTGTTCTTTTCCCTCCCCCTCCACTCTTCAAATTAATATATCAGCATTCTTCTATAGCAGCCTACTCACCTGGAAGAACTTAATGCCATAGTGATATAGCAGAGATATTCATCATTGTCTACAACTCCATATTCTCTACAATGTCCTGACACTATTTAAACACCAGCTTACTTCTACCATTCGATTCATTCTGATTCTCTTATTAGCCAAACATCAGAAACAAGTTGCATAAATTTATTCTCCCTGCCAGTCTAGTCCTTCTGGGAAGCTGGTGGTCAGGGTGGGCTTTAGCAAAATGTTCCCATGTTGTTGGATGAATGTTGAGTATTGAAAGTATCTTTAGTTCAGTGGATATTTGTTATAAAGAAGTTTGGTAATCTAATAGGTCTCAAGCAATTTGGGTAGTGAGGAGGGATAAAAGGTGATGAGGTGATTTCAAAGGGGATAAAGGAGATAGCGAATGAGGTGTTATATAGGAAGGTAAGGGACTGACAGGGAGTATATAGCAGGGCAGCTTAAACAGATTTATTCACCAAGGCTAGAAACAGAGGATACTGAGGAAATAGGCTGAGATTCTTTAATCAGGGAAGGTATCTCTAAGGTACAGGGGGATTGGGCCAGTCAGAAATGTTTTATATCTGGCTGGAGGACTTCTCTTGTTAATTTCTAAGTCCCTTGAGGGAAGAGACAAAAGAGCTCCTCCCTGCCAGTGAAACTGATGGCTGCAGGAAGTCTCAGGTAGGTACTTCCTGCCAAGATGGATGCCTGCAGTTCCCTCAAGAAATAAAAAGAAATAGTTCCTTCCCTCTTCAGCCCTTGCCTTAATCTTTGATACAATGATTCACCAGAGGCTTTGAGTAGGTAACAAAGGGGATTTATTAATGTCAGGGATAATCAGAAGGAGAGAGGGGTTTAGGGTTTTGTAACAGCCACTAGGGAGAAAGCTGATGATGGGGGAAGGGTCACAGGAGGGGGTTAGACTGAGAGAGCCTGCTCTCTCAGTCAGGAAGGTTTGACTGTCTTAAAGTAAAGTATTTCTAAATCAATAAAATAAAGGATAGCTTGATTTAAGGATGTCCTACTTGCCTACAGAAAACTAAAACCCATGATATCTAATCACCAAAAACCCAGCCTTCCTCCCAGGGCCCAAAGAGAAATTCAGGGAAAAAGAGCAGAGATGTAATATGGAGAGGTCAGGGAGAGGTCCAGAGAAACCAGCTAGGTCCAAATGCCCCAAAAGACAGAAACACAGGCCAAGGCAGAGCTAAAAGTAGAGCCAACAGGCAAAGCCAAAGCCAGAAGGAAAAGCCCGTCAGTTGGAACTTCAGCCCTATTTATAGCCTCAGGCTCCAACTGACTTTCTGAAAATTCTAAAACTTAACTGCCAGGGCTGCTTACAGTTAAACTTAGCAAAAGCAAAAGCTTCTGTAGCATCCTTGCATTACATATTTTAGGAAAAAATCTGGATCCTTCCATAAGGGGTGATATAAGAACTTCATTCTCTTTTCCTTCTTTCCCTTGTTCCTTTTCTTCCTTCCTTCCTGCTACCCTCTGTAGCTTCTTTACTCAACCTGTACTGAGGGATTCTAGGTAGAGTAACTTCTTTCACCTCAATCTTGACAGGTGTGACAGATTTTAAGATTCCTACATCCATTGAATGCTTTGCCCAAACTGCCTCTGGGATATCTTCAGGTATTTCAAAGATACTCCCCATATGATGTTCTTCCTCATCACCCTCTACTTGCCCCTGGAACAGCAAGGGATGGTGTGTGAGTGACTGTTTGGGTAAATGTAGGAATATTTGGCCTGACTTATCACATTGGATAGTAGCTCCTAATTTACAGAGAACATCCCTCCCCAGGAGATTGGATGGACATCCAGGTATCAACAGAAATGAATGATCCAAGGTCATTGGGCCTATCTTCACCATCCTAGATATTAGCTTGGGCACCAACTCTATTTGCCCAGTGGCTCCTTTAACTCTCACAGATACCATTAATGCACAATTTTCTGGTGCTGTCTTTAACACAGACCTAGTTGCTCCAGTGTCAATAAGAGTTGGATAGATCTGGTCCTCTATCTTCACCATAACCAAGGGTTCCTTGTCTTTAGCTGGTTGATCGACAGATATTGAAGGTGCTTCTACATCAGTGTCACCCAAATCCCATTGATCTTCTTCTAGGATATCTGTTTGTGCTGGCTCAGGGTTCTGTGATTGTAATGATGTCCCCTTTAAATCTGGCTTTTTGGATTTTATGTGCCTTAGTCTGCAATTCTGTATTGTTCACGAGCCTCTTAGTGTCATTTTCTTTCTCTTTTATCTCATACCATGAGTAAGGTAGAGTGTCCTGCTCTTAACTGAACATGCTTTGCTTGGTTTGTGCAAAGTTAGATTCAGGAGAGGTAATTCTCTGCATTAAAGGAAATTCTTCAGAATTGAGAATGTGTGGTTGGTTCATGATGACATCCCAATCCTGTGAGTCTATACCTCTTCCTTGTACTTGACCCGTAGACTCTATGTCAGTAGCAAGAAACTTAGCATCAGGTGTGCTTTGCATAGGAAACAAAGTCAGTACTGTAGATTCTTTCTCTGTTCCTATTGGTGTTATTTTGTTTCTCTCTTGGGTACTGACTTTTTTGGAATTGAATTTCTTTAAATGCATTGACTCAGAATTTACTCCAAAGGCAGCTCTCTTTGGAGTTTCACAGGTTTGAAAGTGTGCTACATCTTGATGCAACTGTCCCTGGGCTAAGCTTGGTAAAAATTCCCTAGCATTGGGAACCAGCTACAGAGTCTCTTTATCACTGTAGGAACTTGACTTTACACTTTCTCTTTCAGATTCTCTAGCTGGTGATAGAGAAGAGATTGTGCCTGTGTCTGTGTCTGAGAATTTTACACTTCCCTTCTCAATGGTCTGCAGGAGCTTATCTCCCTTGTTGACAATGTCTGTCTTTAAGAGATCCCCATTAGAACACCCAACTGAATTCAGTGCAGCTGTTATTTTGCCCTACTGTACTACTGATTGATTTAAATGATCCACAGCCTTACCACATAACGATGTTTCTTCTCTAATATAGTGAGAATTAATGAAAGCTACTTCCTTCAAGCTTGAATCATGATTGTGTGTAGATATAAATGCTTTACTTTCATCACTCCTCAAATCACTGTTTCTCTTCCCATAAATCCTCTCTTTCATTTCTAATATATCATACTCCATTTGCAACTCTTCTTCAGTCCTTCCCTTGTAACTTTGTGTTACATCTACAAGCCCATAATATATGACTTCTTCTCCCAGTCTCTCTTTCTTATTTTTCTCTGTCTTATCCCTGTAACAGCCCTTGTCTGTTATTGCAACAACTAACACAGTTTCCTTTATTCATAAATAAGTATGTGGCATTGCTCCTTTGGACACATATTCCTCCATCTTGGATAAACTAGGGGAATTACTAAAGCTAGCACAGGTATGATCACAACATCTTGCTTTTACTCTGTCACTATATTTGGTGTTATTGTTCTTGTTGTTGCCATTCTAGGTATTATTATATCTAGAATTATAATAAGTATTTCTTCTATTGATGTTATTGTAATTGTTCTTGTTAAAATTTATTTGTGATTTGAATCTATAGTACCTAGCAATATTGCCCAATTTTTGACACAGGAAATATCTTTTCCCAGAGTTGTTATTATTATTATTGAAGGATTGCCTAGGCCTATTCTGGCTCCTCTGATTACGTGACATTAGAGCCATGTTCTTTATCTCCTCAATTTCCTTTGCCTTTTGTGCCTCTTTCAGTTGCCTTTTCAATTCTGCTATCTCTTTGTCTTTCTCTGAGGCCTTAGACCAGGGGTTGGCAACGTATGGCTCTTGAGTCATATCTGGCTCTTTTGAGGGCCAGATATGGCTCTTTCCGCAGTAGCCATAAAGTCAACCTTGGCACAGTAACTAACAGTTTACATATGACATTGTGCATCACGTGATACGTCACGTGATCCTTTTGGTACTGCGACTATCTTCTAAGATAGAAGGCTCCCTCATTGATATTGCCATGCAAGACGAATCCTGGTCTTTAGTTTGGCTTGGTAGGTGTGCTATGTGTTCCTCCTTCTGCACTCCTTTTACTCTTTTCACACCTGTTACTGACATCTTGGAGTTCTGCAGAGTGATTGATCACTTTTGTCTACAATCTCTACCCCTCTGCCTCTGATTTACATGGTTTTATCTCAGTACATTCATGGGGTCTGCACTCCCTATTTGTGGGATTGTTATTGTTTTTAACTTTTCTACCTGCTCCTAAAGGGGAACTGTAGTCAGATTACATCTTTACATATGCTTCATTAGTGAGAAGCATTTCTCCCCAGTAGTTGTTTCATTTGATACAGAATGATTGAGTAGGCAGCACTGATAAACACCTGTACCAGGAAATGTGTGTGATGTGTCCTGGCCAGTTTTCATGAAAAGGTACCCTCCTCCCCGACTACTTACTAATGCCTGCACACAAGTCATGTTATTTTCTGTAATCTCCTGATCTCCTACTTAATTTATGTGGCCAAATGACTTAACCAACAGGTCGACAGCTTTTTCTTCTCCTGTTGCCTGACTTGAGAGAGGGAGAGGAAAAAGTATTCTTCCCTGAATTTTTCTCTCTTTATTTCAGCAATTTTCTTAGTGTAAAGGAGTTTTATATGTATGTATGCACTTATATCAGTACTATAGTGCCCAATTAAGTCTTATTTTTTGATTAATAATCAAAATACTTTTGATTAATAATCAGCAAAACTATTCAGCACCAGAAGTCACATTAATGTACTTTATTCATCATTGGTTAGCACATAATAACATTATTAAAAATAGTTCAGAGACTTATTGTACTTTAAAAGTGTTGTTCTTACATAAAATGCACATATTTATTTGTATTCAGTGTTAAACATATTGTACGGCTCTCACGAAATTACATTTAAAAAATGTGGCATTTATGGCTCTCATGGCCAAAAAGGTTGCAGACCCCTGCCTTAGACTTATTAGGCTCAGTTTCTCTTGACTCAAGACCATAGGCAGCTGTCTTCCTAAGTTCCTCAATGGGCATGGCTTCCCACTGTGGGCAATGCAACCTAAAGTATGACTGTATAGGAGTTGCACTACCCTTTACAAACTGACTCCTAATGTGTAGAATGTTGTCTTCTGTATTCATGTCCCTAAATCCCAAAATTGTCTCTCCAGCTTCCAAGAGGACAAAATACACATTGAAAGAGCCCATAGAACACCATCTACACTAAATCCTCAGAAGACAACCCCCAAGAATATAATAGCCAAATTCAAAAGCTTCCAAGTTAAGGAGAAAATATTATAAGAAGCCAGAAAGAGAGATATCAAGGAACACCAATCAGGATTACATAGTATCTGGCAGCCTCCACACTACAAGACTGCAAAGCTTGGAAGATGATATTCAGAAAGGCAAGAGAATTGGGTCTACAACCAAGGATCACCTCCCATCACAACTGACTATATACTTCCAGGGGAAAGTATGGGCATTCAACAAGACAGAAGACTTCCAAATATTTGCACAGAAAAGACCAGGACTAAATGGAAAGTTTGGTATCCAACCACAAAAACCAAGAGAAACATGGAAAAAATAAATAAGAAAGAGAGGGGAAAGAAAGAAAACTCTTATCTTTAAATTGCCTTCTCCAAGGGCTTCAATAAGATCAAATTATTTGTATTTCTACATGGAGAAATATTATGTGTAATTCTAAAAAATTGTACTCACTGTTATAGTATAGCTTATCACCCAGCAAGACTTCAACCAACAAGTTAGATCAGTTTTGGGAGTCCATTTTGGGAGAAATCTCTTAAGTTCCTTCTCCCATTACCCAGCCTTGCTGAGTGACCCTTTCAGGTTTAACTTACAATTATAGAGAAGGATAGAAATAGAAACAGAAGGAGAAAGGGCGGGAGACACTTAGGAGTGGGAACCCCAAAGATTCTCACCCGAGTGATGGACCCCATAGAAAAAGAGAAGAGGGCACCCCAAATCCTTCTGTCATTTACCCTTTTCCCCAATCTCTGAATTGTGAAGAATAAAAGCAATTAGTTAGATAGCTTCCCAGAGTACCTGAGAGATGAGGGGGAGGGGAATTGCAGCTTGGTCTGGCTACCTCCATCTTGAAGCCAGACCACCTGCTATGAAGTTGGCTGACCTCGGGGGAGGCTTGCATGAACCCCACCCTCATTCAGAATCAGATTAGGGTCCACCATACCTCATCTTATAGGGAAGCCTTGCCCCCAACTCCTGTGGGGTGGCACGACCATCCAGGACACCCAGTTTAGGGGTGACATCCCCTTAAATTCTCAATAGTGTATATTCAGTGGAGGGGAGAGCTAGAAGAGAGTCTCAGCTCATAGACTCTCTCTATTTCCCCTCTATCATAACATTGGTTACTGGCTCTCTTTATTATTAAAGATATCAAATTCTATATAACCCTATGGATAAAGTCAGAAGGGATTAACAAAGGGGGGCAGTGGGGTGGGGTGTTCTTAAAGGGAGGGGAAGAGAGGGGGAGGGAACACTTTAGGCCTTAAAGATAATAAGAGTTCAGGGAGGGGGTTGGAAAGGGTAGTAAACCAAAGGAGGGGACAAGGGGGATTGATTTAAAACAGTGATTCCCAAAGTAGGCACTACTTCCCCCTGGTGGGTTCTGCAGTGATCCAGGGGGGGGTGATGATGGTCACAGCTGCATTTATCTTTCCTATTAATTGCTATTAAAATTTAAAAAAATTAATTTTCAGGGGGTTAAGTAATATTTATTTTTCTGAAAAGGGGGTCATAGGCCAAAAAAGTTTGGGAAACACTGATTTAAAATAAACTGCTGGTTTAAAAGGAAACATTGTAAGAATAAGGGGTAGAAATATGATTGTAAACCAAAATATTAGGGAATATACACCTGAAAATTATAACCTTGAATGTGAATGGGATGAACTTGCTTATAAAACAGAAGCAAATAGCAGAGTGGATTAAAAACAAAATCCTACCATATGTTGTCTATAAGAAACACATATGAGGCAGGTGGACATACACCGGGTAAAGGCCAATGGCTGCAGTAAATTCTTTTGTGCTTCAACTGAGAAAAAAAGGCAGGAGTGGCAATCATGATTTCTGATAAAGCCAAAGTAAAAATAGATCTGATTAAAAGAGATAGGGAAGGTACTTACATCCTGATAAAAGGCAGTATAGATAATGAAGAAATAACAGTACTCAACATGTATGTACCAAATGGTATAGCATCCAAATTTCTAAAGGAGAAACTGGCAGAGCTCAAGGAGGAAATAGATAGTAAAACTATACTAGTAGGAGATCTAAATATCCCTCTATCAGATCTAGATAAATCAAACCAAAAAATAAATAAGAGATAAGAGAGGAGAATGAAATCCCAGAAAAAGTTGAGTTTATTGATATGTGGAGAAAAATAAATAGGGACAAAAAGGAATACACCTTCTTTTCAGCTGCACATGGTACATTCACAAATATTGACCATGTAATAGGGCATAGAAACATGGCAAACAAATGCAAAAGAGCAGAAATAATAAATGTAACCTTTTCAGATCACAATACAATAAAATAATAATCAGTAAAGGCACATGGAAAGGCAAAACAAAATCTAATTAGAAATTAAATAATATGATTCTTTAAAATAAGATAGTTGAAGAAATCATAGAATTATTAATTTCATTCATAAATAATTAATTTCATTCTTTCAAATAATAATTTAATTGAAGAAAATGACAATGATGAGATATCCTACCAAAATCTGTGGGATGCAGCTAAATCAGTACTCAGGGGAAAATGTATATCACTGAGTGCATATAATAACAGATTAGGGAGGGCAGAGATCAAAGAACTGAGCATGCAAATAAAAAAAAAAACTTGAAAGGAAACAAATTAAAAATCCCTATCTAAAAAATAAGTTAGAGTTTATAAAAATCAAAGGAGAAATCAATAAAATTTAAAGTAAAAGAACTATTGAATTAATAAATAAGACCTGCTTCTGCAGGTACTTTGAAAAAATAAATAAAATTGACAAAGTACTGGTCAATATAATTAAAAAAAGGAAAGAAGAAAACCAAATCATCAGTAAAAAAGATGAAAAGGGAGACCTCACTTCTAGTGAAAAGGAAATCAAGGCAATCATTAAAAACTATTTGCTCAAATATATAACAATAAATATAGAAATCTAGGTGATATGGATGAATATCTACAAAAATAAAAATTGCCTAGATTAACAGCAGAAGAAATAGAATACTTAAATAATCCCATATTGGAAAAAGAAATTGAACAAGCCATCAAAGAACTCCCTAAGAAAAAATCCCCATGACCAGATGGATTCACAAGTGAATTCTATCAAACCTTCAAAGAACAATCAATTCCAATACTATACAAACTATTTGACACAATAAGCAAAGAAGGTGTTCTACCAAACTTCTTCTATGACACAAATATGGTACTGATCCCAAAGTCAGGTAGATCAAAAACAGAGAAAGAAAACTACAGACCAATCTCCCTAATGAACATAGATGCAAAAATCTTAAATAGAATACTAGCAAAGAGACTCCAGCAAGTAATTAAGAAGATCATCCACCATGATCAGGTGGGATTTATACCAGGAATGCAAGGTTGGTTCAACATTAGGAAAACCATCCACATAATTGGCCATTTCAACAAGCAAACCAACAAAAATCACATGATTATCTCAATAGATGCTGAAAAAGCTTTTGACAAAAAAACAATACCCATTCCTATTGAAAACACTAGAAAGTTTAGGAATAAAAGGGCCTTTACTAAAAATAATAAACGGTATATATCTAAAAACATGAACAAACACCATCTGTAATGGGAATAAATTAGAAGCATTCTGAATAAGATCAAGAGTGAAACAAGGATGCCCATCGACACCTGTATTATTTAACATTGTACTGGAAACACTAGCAGTAGCAATTAGAGAAGAAAAAGAAATTGAAGATATTGAAATAGGCAATGAGGAGACCAAGTTATCACTCTTTGCAAATGATATGATGGTCTACTTAAAAAACCCTAGAGAATCAACTAAAAAAGTTAGTGGAAATAATAAACAACTTTAGCAACATTGCAGGATACAAAATAAATGCACATAAATCATCAGCATTTCTATATAATTCCAATTCATTGCAGAAGAGTTAGAAAGAGAAATTCCATTTAAAATCACGCCAAACAATATAAAATACTTAGGAATCTATCTGCTAAGACAAATACAGGAATTATACGAACAGAATTATGAAACCCTTTCCACCCAATTAAAACTAGATCTAAACAATTGGAAAAACTATTGAGTGCTCATGGGTAGGATGAGCTAACATAATAAAAATGACCATCCTACCCAATTTAATTTACTTATTTAGTGCTATATCTACCAAACTACTGAAAAACTTTTTTTACTGAATTAGAAAAAAACTATAACAAAGTTCATTTGGAAGAACAAAAGACCAAGAATATCAAGGGAAATAATATCAAAAAATATGAAGGAAGGTGGCCTAGCAGTACCAGATCTTAAACTGGACTACAAAGCTGTAGTCATCAAAACAATATGGTGCTTGTGAAGAGACACAAGAAGGATCAGTGGAATAGACTAGGGGTAAGTGATCTCAGCAAGACAGTTTTTGATAAACCCGAAGAACCCAGCTTTTGGGACAAAAACCTGCTAGTTGTCAAAAACTGCTGGGAAAATTGGTGGGAGAGATTGGGCCTATATCAACATCTCAAACCCTATACCAAGATAAACTCAGAATGGGTGAATGACTTGAATATAAACAAGGAAACTAGAGGCAATTTGGCTTGTATACTTGTCAAATCTATAGGAAAGGGAAAGATTTTAAAACCAAGCAAGAGTTAGAAAAAAATCACAAAATGTAAAATAAATAGTTTTGAATACATTAAACTAAAAAGTTCTTGTACAGATAAAACCAATGCTACCAAAATAAGAAGGGAAACAACAAATAGAGAAAAAATCTTTATAATAAAAAACTCAGATAAAGGTCTAATCACTCAAATATACAAGGAACTAAATCAAGTGTACAAAAAAATCAAGCCATCTCCCAATTGATAAATGGGCAAGAGACATGAATAGGCAATTCCAATAAAGAAATCAAAACTATCAACAAGCACATGAGAAACTGTTCTAAATCTATAGTAATTAGAGAAATGCAAATCAAAATACCTCTGAGATATCACCTCACACCTAGCAGATTGGCTAGAATGACAACAAGGGATCATAATGAATGTTGGAGGGGATGTGGCAAAATTGGGACATTACTGCATTGGTGGTGGAGTTGTGAACTGATCCAACCATTCTGTATGGCAATTTGGAACTATGCTCAAAGGGCTTTAAAAGACTATCTGCCTTTTGATGCACTGCTTAGATTATATCCCAAAGAGGTTAAAAAGGAAAAAGAGTTGTACAAAAATATTTATACTCGTGCTCTTTGTGGTGGCAAAAAATTGGAAAATGAGAGAATGTCCTTTGATTGGGGAATGGCTGAATAAATTGTGGTATCTGTTGGTGATGGGATACTATTGTGCTCAAAGGATTAAAGAACTGGAGGAATTCCATGTGAACTGGAATGACCTCCAGGAACTGATGCAGAATGAAAGGAGCAGATCTAGGAGAACATTGTACACAGAGACTGATACACTATGGTACAATTGAACATAATGGACTTCTCTACTAGCAGCAATGTTAGGATCCAGAGCAAGGTTGAGGGACTAATGAGAAAGAAAACTAGCCACATTCAAAGGAAGAACTGTGGGAGGAGACACACAGAAGAAAAACTGCTTGAACGCATGGGCTGTCGGGGATATTATTAGGGATGTAGACTCTAAATGATAACTCTAGTCAAACTATCAATAATATGGAATTAGGTCTTGATTAATGATACATGTAAAATGCAATGGAATTGTGCCTTGGCTAAGGGAGGGTAGGGGGGACTGGGGGAGAGAGAAAGGACATGAAATATGTAACTAGGGGAAAATATTCAAAATGAAAATTAAAAAAAATTTTAAAAATGAAATAGATCATTTTGAGAGAGGATGAGTTCTCCTTTTAAGGTCTTTAAGCAGAGGCAGGATAATCACTTGGCAAACATATTCTAATGAGGATCACTTTTGTCATGGATTGGACTTGATATGATATGATTGGTGGCTGAAGTATTTTTCAACTTGAAAATCCTATGATTCTGTCTGTCAGGTGTTCTCGTCTCAACATATTTTCAGACTTAACCATAGTCACAGACCAGGTTGTTAGTGTTGATAAATAGATAAAAGAAATCCTTGTCAGTCACATTGATTTAAAAACCAAAAATTAACATTATCTATGTCATATTTTATTAAATGTTTTTCAATTACATTTTCTTCTGGTTTTCACCATACTCATAGATTTTACTGACTACCTGAGGTCTTTTGCAAGTTAGCTGTTTCTAGCCTTCAAATGTCTCTGATATTAGGGAGAAAATCTTTCTTCCATCTGCAAAGACAGAAAAAGTGAAATAATTCCCGTTTATTATCTTTAAGTTTAATTTAATAAATATTTACTAAGCACTATTTTTCATTTATAAATTAGCCTCTTCTCCAAGCTTCGCTACTTCTGTTGAGGGAACTACCCATCTTTTTCACAATCTTGGAGTCATAACCAGATCATCTCCTCCAATCCTATTCCCCTCCCTGCTGCCCTGCTATTGAATCATTTTTATAAATTCCATGTTTACAGCATCTCCCATAGCTATTCCTTTCTCTTTACTTTTATGACTTCTACCTAAATTCATGTCTCTATCACCATTTCCCTGTATTTTTACAACCTCTTAATTGTGTTCCTAGATTCCAGACTCTTTTTCTTACATGTTGTTGCTCAGTTGGTCATGTTTAAATTTTTGTGACCCCATTTGGGGTTTTCTGGCTAAGGATTCTGGAATGGCTTGCCATTTTTTCTCCAGCTCATTTTACAGAAGAGAAAACTGAGGCAAACTGGGTTGAGTGACTTTCCCAAGGTCACATAACTAGAAAGTGTGTGATGCCAAATTTGAATTTAGGAAGATGAGTTTTCCTGACTCCAGGCCTGGCACTCTATCTACTATGTCACCTAGCTGCATTATATAGAAGACCCAAACTAGCTGCCTAAGTATGTTTCTCTCCTGCTCAAAAATCTTCAGTATAGAAAAATCAGTCATTTTCCTAGTGTTACTTTATTGTGCTAAATTCTGTTAAAGGCACTGAAATATACAGTAACATTGACTCCTCTCTCTTCAATATGACCTAAGTAAGATGACTTTTCTGTGGCTTTGAATGAGTACATATAGTCTGGTGTTTCTTCTGAGACATGCACAAATCCCTGAGACTTGGTATTGTATTGGCTTTTGTCTAGCTATTCTCAAGAGGAAAGCTTTCTCACTTTCCTGACCACCAGTTGTGCATCTTTAGTGCTTCCTTACAGCTATATCTGACTCTTCTGTTTCCTGAAGCTGGCTGAGTTGTCAAATCATCCAATCAATCAATCAGGAGGTGTTACTTCCCTGATGCCCCAAGCTGAATGCTTTTTCTCCTCCGTCATTTTTCCTATAAAATTTTATTTCAGTCACCTTCTACATTGTATTCGATTTCTTTTTTTTCCCCCTTGTATCGCCGTTAATAAACTGAAAGCTCCCTGAAAATAGCAGCAGCATTTTTGTTTCATTTTCCTATCCTGACCACCTATCACAATGCCTTGCAAATGTCTTACTTGGCTCTCACCCCCTTATTTTCAACATTCTTAACACTTTGTATTTGTTTATTATTTTAGGCAAAGCTGAAGGTGTACCTGTGTTTTAGGGAAAGGCTTTGCTAACTTAATACATCTGAGCTGATTTATCTCCTGTCCTTTAGTAATGCTTATGTAATGCCTGCTTTGCACTGAGCCATCTATCTCAATTTCTCTGACCTTCTATTTGGCTTTCATCAGAAATCAAAGGTACCATATTCCTTTCTTGCATAGAAAGTATCTAATTATTAGAATAGCACAGGCTTTGGTTCATCTTCTCCAGCTGACATCAGTTATTGTTTTCTTTCTGGATTAAAAATAACTATATTCTCTGATTTCCCTTCTTTCATAAATGCTAGAAAGGTTATGTTCTCCAAGAGGAAAAATGGGCTCAAGAGCTTGTTTTCTGCAAATTGTTTTACCCTATTGATGGAGAACAGCTTACAAAACTTGTATTTTCTGGAAGTGATGCAAGTAATGAACCACCTGCTTAGATTTACCCTTCTTTGCATTTATTAGAAGGCAGAAATTCTGTCTTTACCTGAGGCATTGATTTAGTTATAAAATGCTAGTAAGATTATTATCCTACCCCAAAATAGAATAACCTTGATTAAATTATAACTGTTAACACATCCCATATCATTAAAGACCATAATATGTTTAATGAGTTAAATTGGGAGTAACTCTTTAACAAAGCTACAGTTTTGCTATGATGGCCCACCAACCTGGCAAACTGAGAAATTGTAGGAAGTCAAGTTAAGTTGTTGGTACAAATTTAACTCTTCCTTCTCTTGTAAGTTGTAACATTAGGACTTCTAATGATAGACTGAACTAATTTCTCTAAGTGAGTGCATTCTCTCAGTATAATTTGATCCTCACAACAACACTGTGGAGCTGTTCCTATTATGATCTTTATTTTACAGATTAGGAAACTGAGGTAGAGAGAGGTTAAATGACTTGCCCAAGGTTATACAACGAATATATTTCTGAGACAAGATTTGAACTTAAGGCTTACTCACTTCCTGTGTAATGCTTTATCCAATGAACCAATGTCTTATTTTTGCATTTATTTTCTTTTAAGTTTTTTTCTATTTATTTGGTAAACTTCATAATTGTTAAGCACTATAAAACCATTTTTTAAGAATTCCAGAAAAAGAATTTTAAAAAGCTATCCAGTCTACCTTAATAATTATTTTATTCAAATCACAATGTGAAACAGTGAAATATAAACAATGTTTGCTATATAAATTTCTTTAATTCACTTATTTTAATCTTTGCTAGGAATTTTCCACTTCTAGGGGTGCCTGAGAATAACAATAATAGGTCAGGTGGCAGAGTGATCGAAGACAGTTCTGGGAGCAATGGAAAACTGAGGTCAAGTCCTGCTCGGACACATATTAGGTAAGTGATGCTATTCAAGCCACTTAACCTCAGCCCAGGTGACTCTCTAAGATGGTAAATTGCACATGAATTACCAGTTTGCATTAGGGAACTGTTTCCACACACGTAAATCCTTATTCCAATGAAATAATAAAGCCTGACCTATAATGATGATGATGATGATAACAAAAATAACTCACAACTATATGGTTGTTTTTGGTTGAGAAAATGTGCTCCCCACAGTAATTGCATGAGTAGTAGTATTGTTTCCTCCATTTTATAGATGAGAATAGTAAGGTTCATGCATAGAATTTTGAAAACTATGTCTATGATTTCAGTGTCAGATATCTCCTGATTCCAAGTTCAATGCTTTTCATACTGTTTCCCTCAAACTGCTGGAAATTTAAAAGCAAACAACTATTTAAAACCTATATATTCAATTTAATACAATAAATGAGTAAGTACCTACTGTGTGCCAGGAATTCCTCACTGCTGGGTATACAAGTAAGAAAAAGGAATAACCCTTGTCCTCAAGGAGCTTGTAATTAAATGGAGGAAAACAATAGCCAAAAAAGAAGCTGAAAAGGGTAAGAAAGTTAGGGGAACCTATCATAAATTATATGGCCCTATAGGGCATTGGTATTCTGCAGAGTTGAAGGCAAGTACAGCTGCTGTTGGGAAATGGAATTTCCTGGTAGATTCTGAGCCCTCTATAAAGGAAAATTTTAGGAGGAGTTCAATAGTAATTCTAAAATATAAATAACATATCCAAACTGGTGAAGTTTAAACAACAGAGTTCCCATAGTTTAAAATGGACTCCATTTTACAATATCCTAGTTTGGTAAACAAAACCACAGTATGGATTATTGACTCCTATTTCTTATGGAATTTCATTTTTCTTGCTGACATTTAATTCTCAAGTCTGTGAATTTTCACAATAGTTCTAGGGACAATATTTTCAATCTGTTTCAGAGATGATCTTGAGCCAAAATGGTTTTGTTTTGGTCTAATTCAAAACAGTGGTTTTATATTGGTTTGTCTGAATCTCATCAGAATTTTTGTACTTTTCTCATAATCATTTGCTACACTGAATCTTGGTTACCTGTTATGACTTATGCAGCAATTCAGGGGTACTACAATTCAAGCAGGAATGGAAACTATGGTATTGAGTGCATCTGTAGTATGGTATATTTTAGGAGAAATCTGGTTAAGCTGAAGAAGGTGACATGCTAACTTTTTCTTCTCTTACATCATAAGATCTAAGAGTTGGAAGGGAATACCAAAGGCATTTGGGAAGGAAGAAAAAAAGCAGGTATCAAACTTCTGCCATGTGCCAGTCACTATATTAAGTACTCACTAATACTATCTCATTTGATCTTCACAATAACCTTGAGAAGTAGGTACTATTGTTGTCCCTATCTTAGAATTGAGGAATCTGAAGAAGATAGAAATTAAGTGAGTTGCCCAGGGTCACTAGTCCATAGGTGTCCGAGGTTGGATGCAAAGTTAGATCTACATGATTCTAATTCATCTCTCTCTATATTACAGCACTTGGCTGTCTCCACCTAAAACATGAGTTCTATCTACCAAATCCCCAATAAGTAGTCATTTGGTTCCTTCTGCTAGGGAAATCAAAAGGAATCTCATTCCCCTTTTTAGTCAATTCAATTTGTTTTCAAGATTTTCCATATAGTAAAATCTATTCGCTATAAGTGTTATCAGTTGCTTCTAGTTATGACTTCTGGGTCAAGTGGATATAACCCTCAAAATATATGGATTACTCATGTGTCTTTTCCAATTCCTCCCTTTTCTGTTCTCACTTGTTCTAATGCAGTGATGGTGAACCTTTTAGAGACAGAGTGCCAGGCCCCACCCCCAGACTTAGTGCCATACCCACCCCTACCTAGATACTCTGTGCTATGTTTTTCTCCCCCACAAAGTGCCAGATTTTCCCTGAACCCCTCTTACCTCACACAGGGGAGGGAGGAAACACTCCCATTGGGCTGCTGGGCAGAGGGGCAGGTAAAGTGAGGAATGTTTTCAGTAAGTTGAGAGGGGTAGGGGAGTTGCCCTAATGCTCTGCCCCCCTCTAGCTCTGTCACCTGTCAGTCACCCACCTTACTGTGCACTCCCCATTGGGCTGCTGGGCAGAGGGGTGGGTGATTTGAAACAATGGTATCGAGTGTGGTGAAGAGGGAGAGGGGAGCAGCTCCACTAGATTCTCTCTACCTTTCTAGTAAGGAACTCTGGGGGTGATGGGGGGAGGAGAGAGGGCAGCCATGTGCCCACAGAGAGTGCTCTGCATGTCATTTTGGCATGTTAAAGGGATTTTCTTAATCTCTCCCTCTGTCTCCTTAAGAGGCTAGAGAGCAGAGTTTCTAAGTGTATTAGAATTGACAGTAGTCAGTGAGCCAGCGCTGAAGATTCCGTTATCAGGGAGACCAGGACTGAGGGGAGGAAGTAGGGGCCCTCTGACAGGAAGTATGAGGGGGGACAGTTGGTCAGTGAGTAGAAAGGAAGCAGCCCCTGAGGAAAGAGTCTTTTGCCTCTGGGATCTCTAGAGAGCAGGATGTCTGTCTCTGAGGTAAGGATCTGCTGGCAGTTGGTTACTGATAGTTGGTCTGCTATAGAAAACTGATTGAAAGAGTGAGTGAGTGGTAGTTGTCTATTATTTTAGGAAGTTAGGTAGTTAGTGAATCATTTATAGATAGAGTAGGTTAAGATAGGCCTGGCATGCCAGACAGAAGAAATTCTCAGAAGACAGAAATAGGTTTAGGAAATTTTAGGTAGTTATTAGGAATTTTAGGTATATTTATAGGGTATAATATTAATAATATCTCTTTTCCTCTTTTCTATCTTTCTATCTGTACTTCTTTCTTAAATTAAACAAAGTTTCTGTTAAATTAAACTGCTCTCCTCACTTTGTCAAACTGTTTAATTAAGTCTTTATAGGCACCCATGCCATAGGTTCACCATCACTGTTCTACTGTCTTTCATCACTATATGTTTTACATAGTTCTAACTTTCTTCACTCAAAGACTAGGCTTTATTTTTTGGGCATGTTCACTTTCCCATGATGTCTAAGATGTGACACCCTGGGGCATGATCAGGCCCCCAAATAATGGGACTAACATTTCTCTCATGTTGGGTCTTCTAATTCTACTTGAGATCACAATTATTCTTTTGTGTGCTACTTCACATTTGTTGAACTCGGAGTTCATTAAAGCCCCTGGTTCTACCTTCCCACCTCCAGGATACACATATAGACATATTCTTTCCTATCCTTCCTTTTTGCAATTGATTTTTCTATTCAACTTTAGAACTATTCAAGATTATAGTGTATTAAATGTTATCTTTAACTTATTGTTTCTGTCTGTTAAGATCTTTTTGGAATAAAGAAGAACCTCAAATCAATATATAGATGAAAATATAGAACTCTGTTTATGTGTATGTGTTAAGAGAAGTGTTGAAATATTTTACCTTTGTTTTCCGAGAAAATGTTAGGCTAGATTTCAAAGGACAGATTTACAAATAGCTAAACCTTTGTTTTTTCTTTTCTTTCACTTAATGAAACTAGACCTTTATCATCTCAAAAGCAAGAAGTACAGTACAATAAAATATGGTCTAGAAGTCAGAAGATGCAGATTCTAGTTCTAGCTCTACTAATTGACAAGTATATGACTTCACATCAATCATTTAATTTCTGTGCTTTTCAATTTGAATATCTTCTTTATTTTTAAACTCTTATCTTCTGCTCCAGAATCAATACTGTGTATTGGTTCCAAGGCAGAAGAGTGGTAAGGATTAGAGAATAGAGTCAAGTGATATGCCCAGAGTCATACAGCTAAGAAGTGCTTGACACCAGATTTGGACCCAGGAATTCTCATCTAGGAATCTAGGCCTGAATCTCAATCCAGTGAGCCACCCACTTCCCCCCAATTTACTTATCTTTAAAGAAGAATAATAACTTTCATGAATTTCATGGAAGTTTTCAAAAATTGGATGTAGATGAAATGTATAGGAAAGTGCTTTCAAAAGTATACAGGGCAATACAAGTATGATGTTACTATTATTAGTCTATCATAGAGACAAGAGAGAAACACCATGGGGATTCATAGGAGCTCAGGTACCTACATCTATCTTCTCTGTACCTGGTTCATTTCTTTGTGCCTATTATCTTGTTCATTGCTTTATGGTTGGCTGACTTCTCAGTAGGGGAATTTTGCTTACCGATTTTCACATTCCTTGGCTTTGACTGTTCTACTCTGGGGCTCTAAAATAGGGTCAACCCAAAAATGTGAGTAAGAGTAAAAAAAATTGCCTAGAATGCTAACAGGAACTAGGCATGGAAAAGATTCTCTATTCCCACAGGGGAAAGGTAATTCTAAGCACAAAGGAATGATACTACAATTGCTAAATGATTGCAATATAATTTAAATACTTATCACTATTAGCACAATTGGTCGGAAACTACTGTAGTCAACCCCCATTGGGATAGCAAACAGTTTTTAACAGATTCTCATTGGCTATTTCACATTTTGGCTCTACCAGAGACTAACTGATTAAAATTTAACCTCTTCTGTCTGTTGGCCTCTTTCTCTCCAAAACTGATTATTCTCTTGGTGCTAACCTACTTTTCCTCTTGCTCAACTACACTCTCCTGGTAGTGGTGGAACAACATGATTCTGGTCCTGCTTCCTACTGTAAGCTGTTCTTCCATTGAAAGGCCACCATAGTAATGATAGGTCTCCAGGTCTTTCAAATTCTTATAAGATCTCACATTAAAAGAAAGAAGACTCAAAAGAGAGATGAGTCCATCCCAGTATAAACTTCCCTAGGCAGGAGAGATAATCATAGCTTCTAGCTGATGTAGAGGGGAGAGGAAAACATTTCAAAGAGTCATCCTCACTTTTCACAGCAAGAAAAATGAGAACTGACCGTGGAGTTCTGACTGAACAGTCAGTCATGAGGATTCAGCCCAGTGATGTCATAGATGAAAGGAGCCTGGCTCCTCCAACTGCCTGTGATCATCACAAATGATGATTGACCATGCTCCCAGTGGCAGAGGGAAAGGACACACAAAGGTCACTTGCCATTCTAATCTAAGTATAAAATGATTCGAATACATGACAAGAGTAGATCTTTTAAAAAGAGACACCACTTGACAGTGGTAGCAAAAATCAAGAGAAAAGATGAAAATGATGGGGGCAAGAACATAATAAATGTTAACTGGCTAAAGTAAAGAATTCTTTAAATAAATAAGAAAAAAAGATGAAGGAACCATGAAGCTCATAAAAAGGGAAAAATGCTAGAAAGATAGATTTCATTCAACCTCTGAGTTTATGGACGGGACTCAAACATTTGGAAGTCATTTGAAAGGAACCCTTTTACAATGTAACTAGCTTTTGGCTCTCATAAATGGTGGTTTTGTACTGCATTAGGGAGGGAGGCAGATATTAAGCTTTAGTTTTAGAAGACCAAGATCCACCACTTTATTGATATAAATGGTTTGTTTTAGACTGTGTTACTTTTGTGAGCTTGCCAGAGTGCATGTCTACTGCATCTTGATTAGGGAGATTTTATTTATATGGCTACTATTAAAAATCAATGACATGTAGCAACTTGCTTTTTAATATACTTTTGCTTTTGATTGAATTTTGCTCAGCATGGAGATGGATGGTGATTATCCGACTGGCTTAACTTTTTTTTTCAGGGATACTATTTCCATTTATAAACCCTAAGCCAGTCTTTACTTATCCTCTCTGTCCTCAAACTTTCCATGCCTTAAGAGAACTGTATATCATAGGATATAAGTTGACCTTTTAAGGTTAAAAAAGAGATTCTCAAGTCAGTGATGCTAACAGCCAGGATTCTACTTTGCTGCTACAGCTGTTACTGTTAATGTGTGTTGACCTCCCTCATTTTCACTATTATAGACCCAAATCAGAATTTAAGAATAATTAAAAATATTCTATGGAATGTCCTCACCATTGGATTTTGAGCTCTTGTAGGTAGATGCTTTTTTGGCCTTTCTTTGAATCCTTTGTGCTCAGCATAGTATTTGGCACACAGAAGATAATTTAATAATAATAAAATAATAATAATAATTTAATAAATAGTATGTAAAAAAACCTGTTAACTTGATTTTATCTGAGGACTTAAGAGATACTGGACTCAGAATCTGACAAACTGGTATGTAAATGAGAAACCCTGAAATCAAACCTAATGACAATGCACATAAAGCCTTCAAGTTAGCCATCTGCATAAGTAGTCTACTCAGAGTTGTTTTGTAAATGTGGTCCTGATGAAACTTTAGAGTAATGGAGCATAAAGAGCCTTAAATTTAGAGTCTAATTATCTAGGTTCATATCCCAGCTTACTATGTGACCTTGGGCAAGTCATTTTGTTTCCCCCATTTCTCAGTTTCTATTCTAGAATTATGCTGATTAGAGAGAAGGAATTTCTAGAATATCTTGCCAAATATCAACAAAAAGTTTACAGTGAAACTAATAAAGGATAAAATATCTCCTAATAACAATGGAGTTGACCAAGTATATTCCTCTTCACCCTGTGAGGCAGACAGAGTAATTATGAACATCTTTTAAATAGAAGAACTGACTTTTATAGTATTGAAATTACTTGAATTCAGCAACATAGATAAAAAAGTGTCAGATGGGGGTTTAAATTGAGTTTTCCTGACTCCAAATCCAACAGTCTTTCTATAATAACTGGAAATAGGAAATTTTCACCTAGGGATGAAGCAGTTTTGGGGTGGAGCTCGGAGGAAAGAAGGTCGTAGAGCAAAACCAAAAAGAGACCATGAAGAATGGGGACAGGTGTCCTCAGAGATTTTTGGGGAGAAAATACTCCCTGCAATGTTGGTGCTTTGGGAAAAGCTCTTGCCATACATCCTAGTAATGGCTTTGGCTTTGAAATCATTATTCTACCTTTTTCACAAATTAAAACATGTCTAAAGCCATTCCCTACCCCCCAAAATAAAGGGAATGATCTGAACAGAATCTAGAAATAGTTTATTTATGTTTTTCTTTAGTACTATTGAAGAAAGTCACTCTATTTGGTAGGCAAAATCATATTGGCTTTTGGAAAGGTATACTCTATAATGGAATGATCATAATTCCATGACTAGACTACTTTCTTTACTTTGACTATTATCAGAGAAATATCTGGGAATTCAATTAACTTTTTTAACAATTCTAATAGTGGAAAAAAGGCGCTTTAATAGAAATATTTTGGTTGATAGAAATATGGATCCCCTATTTTGTTAATAGTGGTTTCAATTAATATGCTACTTGATGTTTCACAAAAAGAAGCAAATCAAAACAACTCTGAGATACCAACTCCTACCTAACAGATTAGCTAAAATGAAAAAAAATGATAAAAAGGGTGAAATGACAAATGACAAATGTTGGAAGGGATGTAGAAAAATGGGGATACTAATACATTCTTGATGGAACTCAGAACTGATCCAACCATTTTGGAGAAAAATAGGGATGCTCAAAGATTTATAAATCTGTGTATACTTTTGACCGAGCAACCTGAGTCAAAGTGATCAGGGGAAAAGGAAAAGAAGAATTATGTTCTAAAATATTTTAGCAGCTCTTTTTGTGCTGGCAAAGAAGTAGAAATTGAAGGGATGTCCATGAATTGAGGTGTGGCTAAACAAGTTGTAGGACATGATTGTGACAGAATATTACTGCACTGTAAGAACTAAGGACCAAGTTAATTTTGGAAAATATGGTAAGACTTACATTAAATGCTAAAGAATAAAATGAGCAGAAGCAAGAAAACATTATATAGAACAAAACAAATAATTTGATTCTTTGAAGAATGACATGTGTGAAAAGAAAAAACGAACTGATCAAAGAAATAAATGACATAGTTTTATACATACATACACCTAATTATCAAATGGTGCCTTCTCTAATTGATGGAGAAAAGGGAGTTAAATTGTCACTTTAATGAAACAACAAAATCAATAAATAAATTTAAATTGAAAAAAAGAATTTCATCACAATAACCTTATGAGGTATTGATTCATGTTTTCATTTCATTTCTAGTCAATGAAGGCAGAAACTGAGACACAAAGAGATTAAAGATCGAAATTAGGATTGGAACTCAATTATAATAAATTCAAATTCAGTATTAATTGAGAACTTGATATTTAAATTTACAAGCTTTTTATGATCTTGATTTTAATGAATCAGTCCCACTTATCCTGATACCTGGAAGTTAGTTGATATAATTATATACTTGACCCTGTAGAACTGAGCATCAGAACCTAGATCCAAAGCACTTCCCTCTAAAATGCTGCTATTATGGTAATGTCTCTTCCAAGTCTCCAGGCAATAGGTCTTACTCTCTTTTACACTTAAAAAATACAACTGTAACAGAATGTTTTGGCCCAACTCTATTCTCAGTTAGCTTATATGTTATATGATATATAATCACCAAGCATAATTCTTTCTAAAACAATAATAATAATAATAAATTTTTCTAAAAGATATTTTCTTAAGCTATCCTTTCTTTGTTATTTCTTAACATTATATCTATATCTATATCTATCTATCTGTCTGTCTGTCTGTCTGTCTGTCTGTCTGTCAGTCTGTCTGTCTGTCTGTCTCCTTCTTTCTCCACAAACTCTCCTTTGTCCTCTACTGTCAAAACAGTTGTGGGCTACAGTAGCTAAAAATATTGAATCATGGACAAAACTAATTAGTGTCAGGAACCTAGTAAACCTCCCAATGTGAGAGCTATAATTGTAAATAGAAGACGCTTCAAAACGTTGCTTCTCATTTGTGAACTATCATAATGAGCACCATCTGCCAAAAGGGGAGAATAAAGAATGTTGGGAGCAGTTGGTTGGGATGATAAGCTGCTACTTGTGGCAGGATATCCTGGCTCTTTGTTTCAATAATATGTGTTTGATTTGCCAATGCGTTATTATGTTTTCTTTTAAATTTGTATACAAGGAATTTATTCTGCAAATAAACAATGAGCACTGATGCTACATATCCAAAGCTGGGTTTTTCAGGATAAGTTTCTTTTCACTCTATTTTCCTTCAGATCAATGCTTGTTCTAATCAAGATCATTAATATACTTACTGTATTAGTCAGGTTTAGGATTTCTAGGAAATCTTCACATTGAGTTGATCTAATTAAAAGGCTTATTGATAGCATGTGCACCATTGCTGCTACTCACTTATACATAAAGATACAAGGAAACACATGTATCTTGAGTCACTATTATATTTGTTTCCCAGATCTCACCTGGCTTTGTAAAATTAATTAGCTGAGACCAAGTAGTGGACTCAAAATGGCAGAATAAAGGACCAAAATTGCAAAACTTCCCCAAAAATCTTCTTTATAAAATGACCACAGAAAATGATACATTTTGAAAGGAAAATACAACCAAGAGTCATAACGAGTAATTTTTCTACTCCAGAACAATTTAGGAAGACAAGAAGAGAATTCTATGGACACTGTAGTATGGCCTGGATGGGAGATCAGCTCATGGATCTTGGTGAAAGTAGCCCTCACTGTGGACCTTGAGGTGGCAGCTATAGCAGTACTAGCAAGGCAACAGACTTACCTAAAACACAGCTATGGTAAGGGGAGTGAATATAGGGTCAGAAAGAAATTCCAAGGGATCCCTGGGCTAGAATCAGGCACTAAACCCAATGTCATTTGATAACTTCATAATCTATTACCCAGTTGTGGGTAGCAATTCTAGGGAAGAGAGGAACATTTGCAGCCATGAGGGAGAAGAAGTCCTAAGTAGGGAATGACCCAAGCACAAACCAGGAAGGCAGTGTAGTGTCAGAAGAGAGAAGAGGGCATATTGAAGAGATTTTACAGAGATGAAACCCACAGGGTGAATGAGATGAAACTCACAGGCTATGAGAAATATTGAATAATTAGGTTTTGAGTTTGAAAGACTGGGAGGGTGATATTACTCTCTAGAGCAGCGATGGGCAAACTTTGTATTGTATCCTATTCATTGCATTTGTCAGATTAGGAATAATGTCGCGAGGCCTGATAGAACATTTCTGGGGGTAGCATCTGGCCTTTAGGGCCAGAGTTTGCCCATCACTGATCTAGAGTAAAAGGGAATTTAGGAGAGTGGAGGGAGAATTTGGGGAAAGAGATTATGAGTTCCATTTTGAATAATTTTAATTTAAAATGTCTACTGGACATCTTGTTTTAGATTTCTGAAAGGCAGTTAGAGATGAGAGATTAGAGATCAGGAGAGAGGATAGAGCAAGAGAGATAAATGTGAGAATTATTAGCACAGAGGTTATCCAAACATGAGTAGGATAGATAAAGGTTAACACAGGAATCTGTAGAATTTCTTTGGTGTTAGGGGACTGTGTCCAGAGCAGGATTATTTTATTAGACTTCTAAATGGTCTTGTCTTCTTTTTCTCTTTTCACAATCCATTTTTTCAAAGCTTTATTGACGTCTATTCATGCGTAAAATGCACACATTACCCAATACAAATTCCCTTATAATAAAGAGAAAAATTAAGGAAAACCAAATAATGATGAGTAGTTTGTGGGAGGTCTATGCATTGTATTTTTAAGGAACTTCAGTGATTGTATCTATGATTATCATCAGCCAAAGCATGTTGATGGAGCCTCTAAGCATAATGCAATTTGCCTATTTGTTCAATTGATGTTATTGATTTTCAAATTGTTGTCTTTTTCGGAATCATATTTTGTGTATCCTTTTAGATTCACCTAAGGCATAATAAATTTTGTCCAATCCCCTAATTTTTCTCTGTTTTATTGGTTTTAAAAGTTTCTTGTACACAACAAATTGTGGGTACTGAGAATTTTCTTCCTTTCTTTTTAATTTAAATGGAGTATTTAATACGGTTATAATTTTAAGTATATGTGTTCTTCCTCTAAACACATATACACATATGAATGTATGTATATTTTGTTTGAAAAAATAAAACTGTGATTTCATCATCACTGGGAGTTCTCTGTGAGGGATTTCCTCTACTAAGGTAGGCAAGCACAAGCTCTCCAATCTCTCAAAGTCTATATGGTGAGAGCAAGAGCCCAAGAATATGACAAATAGAATCATGGTTATTATAAATAGCAAAACTTATCCCTTGGGAAAATTTACACATACCTACCCATGTGACTCTGGGCCATTTCTTGACACTATGTCTTCTTTGTTCTGTTTCTATATAATATCTACCATGTCCACAGGTGGTATGGAGATTTGCCACTGCCTGGCCACCACTCAATACCTGTCTCATAATTAAGCTTGTTCCAATAAAACCTATTTACAACCATTCTGGCATAGACTGTTCCTCTTTCTTCTGTCTCTCAGTATCTTTAGTATCCTCCTAAATATTCTGCTAATACATATTCTTTTAAGTTTAATAAAGCCTGCTTCCAGACTCACTAATTCCCTCAGAGTTTGAATGACTCAGGATCATAGGGCTGTTCTTTTACCTGTCTGGGTTATAGTAAGTGTTATTTAAAGATGTATGTGAATACACACAACATGCATAGATACATATGTGAATATGCTTGAGTATATGTGCACGCTCCTATGAGTATACCTGCACATACAACTACATAATCCAGGTTTGTTTTGCTTCCATAGTCTACCTATCTCCTCCTCTCAACACATTTCTTCTGTCTTTGTCTCTATGCCTCTGCCTCTCTGACTATTAATATGTCTCTTTCTTTTTGTCCTATCTTGCTCTCTTCTCTGTTTTCTTCTGGTTCAGGTTTCTTTTGAGTAGCAAATTATTGTTATTGGAAATTTTCTTCCATTCTCTTTTGTTTCACTGGGTAATTTAATATGGTTGCATTTTCTAAGCTTGTTAAACATGTATTCTTTCATTAAACATGTATGCAAATTTACATGCATGTTTTATTTAAAACATCTCAATGGCGGTGGCTGGGGGGCTCAGTGAATTGAGGGCCTGGGTTTTCTTCATATATTTAAAATAAAGATAACTATTGTAGCAAATTGAATGCTGAAGAAGATATGAGAATCAAGTTTTTTGTATTAATATGAACAATGAAATGATTTGTAAAATATATATAAAACAATGACATCATCATTTTTGAAAATAAAATATTTTCATAAAATTTATTATTTATTTTAACATGTAATAGGCTTGTATTATTCTTTTAAAGTTAATTGATAGTTTATATTTAAAATCATTTGATGTAGTTTCTAATACATACATCTAGCTCGCATAAACAAAAACTTTTAAATTTTCAATCATTTTCTAAGGAATGTAAAATTGTTTTGAGACTAAAAAGTCTAAAAACTGTATAGAACCTATCTACTGGGATGTCTTAATGGGGGCAACAGAGTGTCTATAGAACATGAAAGTATTCAATAAAGCCAATTCAGGGTACAATATCCTGTTCTTATCTTATCTTTTCTTTTTTTTCTTTTCATTATTTTACCACTTCTAATGCATGCAATCCTTCCACTGGACTTCGGCCTCCTTTCAACCTTTTTTGAGTTTTGCCTCCCTAATTTCCCAACCACTTCTTCCCATACTGACAATATGCTATTGTCTTGAGGAGCTAATTGGAAATGCATAATACTTCTGCTGCTCTGACCCCAACCCTTCCTACTAGAGATGATTTCACAATCTTCTTGCCTTTGCAAAGTTAACTTTCCATTGTTAGAACATTTGCTCTAGAACATTGCTGGGTGTACCCAGTTTCTACTCAAATCTCTGGGTCCTATCCAACAATGTCTTATTCTTATTCCACCACTTCAAAGGTAAAGGGAAATATCAAAATTCCAGTCTTAAAGGAAGCCTTACCAGATTCTCCTCCCTCACCCCATTTGCTACATCCTATTCTCTCCTTTATGTTTCTTAGAAGAATTCTTCAATTTTTTTCTCCCTGCAAATTGAATATCACTTTGATTTGAGGTCTGAAAGAATTTGAACAATCTAGATCTTTTGTTGTTATTGTTGTTCAGGCCAGAGTGTTTTACCAGTGAGTAGGAATACATGAACCAATAATTAGGAAGGATGATTGACAAAAATAACTTGAACGTTGAGTGATTGCTGGTCTACCAGAACATGTTCACTCATCTGATGTTCTTATTGCAGGACCATGCCTGGATAGACCCGAGAGCTGACAAAAAGATATCTGTTACATACTTTCAAAAAGAACATTCCTTCTTCTTGATTAGCTGGAAAATAGAGATATGTTCCTCAAATCTAGATCTTTTTCTAATAGGGAGAACAAGCTTCACCTTAAGCACAGACAACAGTTACTCAGCTATGGTGGAAAAAAAGATAATGACAATCTTTAGAAATCAATGCAAAATTATTTTTGCCTGGTTTAATTGCTACACATGAGATCCTCAGGCCTTTTTCATTTTTACAAGTAGAATTAAGTATTATAATGAGTTGGATGCAATGTTGTGGTAAATATCACTGGATTTTGAATCAAGAAGCCTGAATTTGAATTCTGAATTTCCAATTAATTTATTAATTATAAAACTTTGGAAATGATGGGACTAGTCATTGTCTAAGATTCCTTTGAAAATTCTAAATTCTATAAACTTGTTTTCCCTTTCCCCCAAAAAATATGATTTTAAAATTGTAGCTGTTCTATTTGCATGAGGCTTTAAAATGTCTAAAAAGATAAATTGCTTATTTTTTTCATTTTCAAGCATCTATTATAGTTGATATTTATTCATTTATAGTTTTATACTTACATGCCTAAACAGATATATGTCATTTTCTAACCTATATACTCCATCTACTTCATTTTAAATATTTCACTTAAATTGAATATTAGGATTTGTATGAACCCAGTCCATCACCTCAGATTCTCATTTGTAAAGTGATTTTTGTCACATTGCTCCTAGTTGACTTATCAGATTTTATTTACTCACATTCTTCCTTGTGCCCTTATAACCAGTGCTTAATGTTATTGTCCTTGCTATTGGTCCTCTTTGAACATCAAAGAAGTGAGTCTCTGAGGATTGACATAAGCAAATTTGATGGATCATAAACATTATAGGATAGAGGTAGGAGTAGAATGAGAAAATATATCACAGAACTAGCTCTTTGTCTATGATAAGTGACACATATTCTATTCAGCCATATTATAAATGATTGCTATAGGTCCATTTGTAAAAGTATAACCATTTTAAAAAAGTCAGTGTCCACTCCTTGATATTGTAGGATTTTTACTATGTATTATGCAGCCAGTGTATTTGGAAGCTTTTAATCTTTTTCCTTCTTTTGATACGTTTTTCCTCAATAAAATAATGGGAATAACTTCAATAAATACTTACAAAAAGTCTTCCCAAGGTAGGAAGTTTCATATGTTTATTAGGGGAGGAGCAATAATTATATTTCCCACTTCTGAGGGCTAAATGTATATGAGAAAACTAACAGAACCCAGGTACAGATTGGAAAAGAGGGAGTCTGCTCAAAGGAAAGGAAAGCTTTTCTGCCAAGTAAAGGAAGAAATTAGAAGTAAAATGGCAAGTGGTGCCAGCTGAAGCTAGATAGACTTTGACTGTTAGGCCAGGGTGGAGGCTTACTGAATTAAGAGAACAGATGTGGGAAGCAGGTGGTCTGTCTCTGGGCAAATTGTAAGGATTCCTAAGCCAAGTCCAGGTAAGAACAGAGACTGGTGACTGCAGAGCAACTGAAGAGTTCCTAGATTCCATCAAGTTTCTACAGCAAATAGAGGAATTTCTGGACCAAGAAGAATAATTGGGATAAGATTCCAAGAAGAAGGTAGGGGTAGGGAGGACACTAAATAACTTGTCTATGAACTTAGAAGCACTTTTTGCTCCTTTTGAATCCTGACTCAGATTGCCTGGATGACTGGACAATTTGTATCTTAATTCCTATCGAGGATTTGCTTCTTTAAAAACAAACAAACAAAAACTTTTTTTCTAAAACTCTTACCTTCTGTCTTAAAATCAATACTGTGTATTGATTCTAAGGCAGAAGAGTGGTAATGACCAGGCATTTGGGGTTAAGTGACTTGCCACAACTAGGAAGTATCTGAGGATAAATTTGAACTCAGGACCTCCTGAGAGTAGGTATTATATTTCTTGCTGATTGTAATTGTATTCTCCATACTCAGCACTGTGCTTGGCACATAATAATTCCTTATTAAATGCTTGTGGACTGCATTTGAATGTTACCAGACTCTACTGATGCAGAGGTACTCCACACAAAGTCTAATTATAGCTGCACAAAGTCTAATTATCTCCATCCCTATAGCATACAGCTGTGGCTATTTAAAAGGAGAAAATGCTGAGATATTAAAGGGAATAGAGAGCAAATTTGCAAACTAGCAGACATTGGCCTAAATATATTGTGGTACAATTAGGGGAACCAACATGTTTTAGGATTAGACTAACTTTACATGAACTGAAAACCAAGCATTGGATGGTATATTTTTAGGAATTGACATTGTTTTCTTTTTTTTTAAACTTCTGTGGCAAAATGAAAGGTTGTGTGAATCTTTTTTTCTGATGTTTTATGTTTTGAGGTTTTGGTATAGACAGTGGCTTAGGCTAGGGATGTGGGTTTTTTGTTTGATTTTGTTTTGAGCTTCTCATGAACATACTTTCCCACTATAAACTGCATCCTTCAAAAGAAACCTCAGATTTCTCTTCATGATTTCTTCTTGATGCTAATACTGTTGTTCTACAAATTGGTTTTGCTGTAAAAAAACAAAGAATGGGAACCTAAACAAAATTAATTTTTTTAAAGTAGCTTGTAATGGAAACAAAAACTTTCTGCCCTACTTTCTCAGACTTAGAAAAATAACAACAAAAATGGTTGGTCCGTACCAGGAACAATCTATCATTAAAAAAAAAAAAAAAAAAAAGGTGAAATTTACCTCGAGTCTCTACCATGCACAACTTCACATAACTATCATTTTAGCCATCATCCTCTACTGCCCATTTGAACTGCTTTAAATACTATTGACTAAAATCCAATCTTGTAGTCTCCCCATTTTCCTACCCATTTTTAGGTGGCACAATAATCTAAATCCTTTATTAAATATTAGGACCTTAAAAATAATTTGGCAGTTTAAAGTTTATTGATAGTATACCAAATTGCCCTTGGATCATAACTTTTCTAAAGAACTTTAAAAGCTGTTCCTCTAAGATTCAAATTGTTTTGTTTTGTTTTGTTTTTTGTATTTTGTGAAATGTTTTAACAGTTTAATAGAGAAACCTGGAAGCCATTCAGATTATTTCCAAGATAAAATTTGTTTATGGCTGTTGGTATGCATTTTTCTAGAACCAAACATTCAGAAAAATATTTCTCCTCTCATTTAAAAAATGTAAGAAGTATTTTTCTTTTGACACTGTCTTATAAATTACAAAAATCCTCATTCTGAATGTCATCTTTGCCAAGGGCATTTAAGATGTTTAGCTTTTATATGCTTTTTGACCTGTGTGTTCCTTCCAGTAGTAGTTGTGGTCTCTGCATCAAGGACCTCTTTGATGTATCATTTGTCAAATGCAGCAGCTTTCCCAATGTCCTGCTTACTAACCAAAGACTATTTGGTAAAACCATGGAACTAAAGGAGGATGTACATCATTTACACTAATGGAATCTATAAAGAAGCATGGATAATGCAAGATCAATGGACGATTTCCAAGCAATGTATATTTAACCTTTAAATAAAGGCAGTGATATGCAGTGTCAGAGAGGGGAAATAGCCCAGGAATAGGAAGAAAAATTTAAAAAATATATTTTAGGGTACTTTTTGAAGCTTATCCACTAATAATGCATATTATTTAAATCTATCATCCTTGTTAACCTCATCTATAAAATAGAGATAATGATAATGGGGGAAATGACTTTTCTTTCACAGTATTATTCATAAGGGGGGCAATTGGTTTGTATAATAGATGGAGTGCCAGGCCTGAAGTTAGGAAGACACATCTCGAGTCTAAATATGACCTCAGACACTTACTGTATGACCTTGGACAAGTCACTTAACCCTGTTTGCCTCTATTTCCTTATCTGTAAAATGAGCTAGAGAAGGAAATGGCAAACCATTCTAGTATATCTGTCTAGAAATCCCCAAATGGAGTCATGAAGAATTAGACATGACTGAAAATGTCTGAAAAATTATTCATAAGGTTATGAGAGAATTGAGGAAAGACTGAACAGGTTATGGTATATGATTGTAATTGAATACTATTCATTGTATTTGTTTTACCTTCATCCACCAATATTGTAATTGAATGTAATTGTAATTGAATTCCATAAGAAATGAAAAACAAGATGATAAAAAAAAACACAAAACCCTGGAAAGACTTATATAAACTGATACAAAATGAAGCAAAAATATATGATGATAAGACTCCTTCCTTCCTTCCTTCCTTCCTTCCTTCCTTCCTTCCTTCCTTCCTTCCTTCCTTCCTTCTTTCTTTTCTTCCTTTTTTCTTTCTTTCTTTTCCATGGGCCCGAGTTGCCACACCTTTAAAATGAAGGGATTGTACTAGATCACCTCCAAGTTCCCTTCCAGCTCCAAATTTAGTATCTCAGATGGTCTTTCTTTCACTTCTCTGAAACCTGGTCTTCCCTTGAAAACACCACAGTTTTTGGCATTTTTCTCTCTAGTTGGTTGTTTCTTCTCTCACATCTCTTGAACCAAAGAGACAGGAGGAAGAATTCTCAGACTTTTTGTTGCCCTTTGTATCTTTCAGATGCTCTTTTTCTCAGTCCTCTCTGCATCAGCTTCTGGCCCCTTTGAATATCTTGACATCCTATTTCCCCATTCTTCTCACTTGTCTTGCGTGTAAGTGAAAATTTTATAGCCTTTAGACTTCATCTCCCAGAATTCTTAGCTCGCCCCAAACTTCCCTTTTCCTTTCTGTTAATGTTTGTCTTTTACATGATTGTATATAAGTTTTCGGTAATGCCCTCTTGAGCTCTCTTCCATCTAAGTGCTGAGCTCCCCCTGTGTTCTCTAGCTCTCTAGTTAAATATTAATAAATCTTTATAAATATTATACTTTGGAGATATGGAGATAATTTAAAATCTACACTTGACCTCTGTGTCCAAGTATTTTAACTGTGTACAGTAGTGATCATATCCTTAGACCTTTTTGAAAACTCTACTTTTCTCTTCTAATGCTCACATATCCCAATCAGCTAAGTATTTCCCAGTTGCTAGAATTCCTAGTTAAGGCTTTAGGATTCAGTCAGTGACAAACCAATTCACTCTTACCAGTTCAGAAGCAAACATATCCAGTGTCATATATATTCAGCTAATTGGATTTTATTATAGAAAACCCAGTACATGATTGTAAGAATAGGTTTAAGAATGTCCCCTGATAATGCATAACATAGATATTACATTCTTGTATATTAATAAAAAATTGCCTTTCCTTTATTCAAAATATATTGTTATAAACAAATTCTGTCTGCAGACATTCCTTTTTCCTCTCCTGAGTGAAATGCTCTTCAAACTTCTTGCAGTCCCTTGTTTCTTCCCCAGCTATCCCCTACCAGGAAGCTGCTTTGTATTCATTTTGTACAAGTTTTACATATATTTTGGAGAAACATGTTTCTCCCCTGATAGTATAAGATCCTTGACAGTCAGCAGTGTTTCACTTTTACCTTTCTGTCCTTACTTCTTAGCAAAATACTTTACATAAAGCAAGTACTTAATAAATATTTGACTATTAATTGACTGATGAAATTTACATTATGCAAATAACCAAAAATATATATTTTCCTGTAAGCATACAGAATTATGTGACAAACAATTGTAAAATTAAACGCTTGTAAAATGTCTTTTGAAGTATTGGGCAGAGATTTAACATATTTTTTTCCTCATTGGAGAACCATAAGTGTAAGTGGCATTCATTTTCATATTGGAGGACGAAGGCAAACATCTTGCTTGGTGTTTTGCAAAATCATATTGGTATTTCTTTAAGGAGCTTTGAAAAGTGAAATTTAGAAAATAATCTAATCTTTTAAACTAAGTATTGGCTGCAACCCTTTAGGACAAGCTTAGTAAACTACTGTAAGAAGACTGAGCAATCTGAGCTCTGTTAGGGGAAGGAATAATAGATAAGGAAGTTGTGTTAGATATCACATAAAATCTAATCATCTTTCCCCATATGTACTACCAAATAGACCAGTCCCCCCCCCGTCCTCCTTCATACTTGGGGAGGTGTCAGCAACAATTTAGTAATTTGTGTGCGAAAGGAAGAATAATATATAATCAAAACCTTGATTCCAAGGCTGATTGAATTATACGGAACTGATTAAACAAATGCCAGCACATTCCATTTCCTTCAGTGATTATAAGAAGGGTGTTTTCCCACACATCTTAAAGGCATCACAGTTAAGCCTCCCTCTCATATGGAGTGGGGGTTGGGCACACATATAATTTAAATTATGTTCTCATTCTATTATTTGTGAATATGCTAACTAGCTCTTAGCTAGTCCTCAGAGACTGAGCCCCCAGTAGCTGAGAGCAAAGTAGTCTTTTTCTCTCTAGGGGGTTTAATGGAATTTATTACACCAGAGTTTTGGCAAAGTGGAATTTCTCTTTTGAGTGAAAAAAAAAGTATGTATGCATGCATGAAAACACTGTAACCCCTCTTCCCCCCAATGTTAGGTATCCTGCCCAGTCAGTTTACAATTTGATTCATTAAACCAAATCATTTTCATTAAAACACCAGCTTCATTTGTAACTACTAGCATTAAAATCAGTCATTTCATTCAATCCATTATGTTAAGTGATACATTTATTAAGTTAATGTGTTCTCTAAAATTTTCACATTCAATTATTCCTGTCACAAGTTACTTTAAAGATAACTCTCTAAGAGGTGTCTACCTAACATAAAATTTCTCACTCTTACCTTGGCATTCAAGGCCACAATCTGTCTGCAGTCTCCCATTACAAACTTAGTTTCCCTACCTACCTGTAGAAATGGTTTAATTTAACCAGATTCATCTAATGCTAAACTCAGAATGCACCATGAACATTTATACCCTTAGGTTTTGTTAATGTCGTTTGCTATTTAGAATATCCCAGTATTCCTCTACCTCCATGCATCCAAATCATATCCATCTTTCAGAGCTTAGATCAAATATCTTCTCCACAAAATTTTCCTTCATGACTCCAGCCCAGGACTTTACTATCTTCTCCTTTACTATCTTCTACTTCGCTCAAGTATTTTGTTGTAGATTCCATTTACTTTGTACTTATTAAAATTTTGGTAGCTCCTTATTTAACTCATATGTATTTTATGTGATATTTTACATATTCTCCCATGTCTTCATAAACATATTCAGTCATTTCAGTCGTGTCTGACTAGGATTCCATTTGGTATTTTCTTGGCAAAGATATTGGACGTTTTTTCATGTCTTCCAGCCCATTTTACAGATGAGGAAACTGAAGTCAACAGGATGACATCACTTACCTAGGGTCACACAGTTAGCAAGTGTCTGAGTTCTAATTTGAATTGTATGGCCTGATTTGAACCTAGGTCTTTCTGACTCCAGGTCCAATACTCTATCCTTAGCACTAGCTTCTTCATAGACTTAGAAGATTATAAATTCATTGATAGAGAATTAGGGTTAGAAGCAGGGTTAGAGCAGATAGAAAGGAATATATTAATCATTTTTATAATTTCTCTAGTACCTGGCACAGTGAGAATCAATAGTGAAATACTGACTAAAGTAATGGATCTAGAATAAGGAGGATGAGAACTCAGATCTAACCTCTGACACATAACACATCTGTGATCAAAGACAAATTTTTAATTTCTTGGAGTGCTATTTTCCTCATCTCAAAAAATAGGAATTTTAAAACAAGTATTACCTGGGTCACTGTGTTATTATGAGACTCAAATGAGATAATGATTTTAACGGATTTTGAAAACTTTAAATATGATATGAATGCCAGTTAAGAGGCAGCATGGCGTTGATGAGTTGCCAATCTGCATCAGTGGGGGAGCTTCCACCCCAGGGAGTTTCCTACAGTGAAGAAATCACAAGTCCCAAAATAATTCATTTAAGTTATTTTTATGCATCTGGAAGGCAGTCAGACACTTAGAGAATTTCCTAGTTTATTGTATCATGTGTCTTGTGTATATCTATTGTAAGGGGTAAAAAGGGCTTTTGGTTAGGTGGATATTAAAAGGTTTGGTCACCAGGAAATTGAAGAATTATCAATCCCAATTAAGGAATAACCTCAAGACAAAATGACTTTTATGGAAGTTTATTTACAAATGAGGAGAGGAAAAGAAAATAAGAAAATCAGAGAAAGGATAGGGTAGGATAAGTAATCTAACAAACTAAGTAATTTGCTGCAGCCCCCTAGTTTAACCCAGGCAGATCTAATTAGTCCTCAGTTGAGAGAGGCTCAGCCTTGTGCCCAAGACCAGAGAGCCTGATGGCGACGGAGATGAATGAAGCAAAGGCTTCAGTCACACAGTCTCTTTTGAAAGGGAAGTTCCTTAAGAGAAGTTCAGGAAGATTCAGTCTTTACACTCACCATGTGAAATTCCAAAGGAAAGATTTAAGAATAGTCTCACCAAGGTCTCAGGGTCCCAGGTCCAGAGCCCCTCCAAGTCCAAGTCATGAACAAGGAGAAATCCTTCAGGTCCAAGACAGGAACAAGAAGAGTGAAGCTGAACTCTCTTTTAAAGGGGCTTCTTTTGCTTCACTTCCTGTGCCTTCCTCTTAGTTTATGTGTCCAATCACAACAGACACTTTTCTTAGGACTACACAAGAGTTGTTTATACTTTTTTTTTAATTAGATTTGAGAATGGGCAAGGTAGATTTAATCTCATTATCACACTATCCACCTAGTTAATGATACCTATGTAGATAAGTGACCAAATTAATGGTTCCAAAGAATAAACTCTTTATAGTCATAATGTGCTATTTAATCAATCATCTCTTCTCTTCCTAAAATGGCTGAAAATTCTATAGATTTTATCCTCAAATTCTTTCTATGACTTCTCCATCACAGACCCACTTGATCATATTAATTTTTTTTAAACCCTTGTACTTCGGTGTATTGTCTCATAGGTGGAAGAGTGGTAAGGGTGGGAATGGGGGTCAAGTGACTTGCCCAGGGTCACACAGCTGGGAAGTGGCTGAGGCCGGGTTTGAACCTAGAACCTCCTGTCTCTAGGCCTGACTCTCACTCCACTGAGCTACCCAGCTGCCCCCCATATTAATTTTTTTTATCTTTACAAAACCATGTTTTTTTAATTATCAAGTATGCAACACGGGAAAAAAAAGCAATTGTAGGTATTCACACCTATTTAAGTTCAGCTATGGTTTATGGACTCAACACTACATCAGATGTTGAAGCTGGACAGGACCTTAGATTTCTGAGCTTCTTCCCTTTGCAAAACTGATAGTAAGTGCTAGCAGTTTTACTGAGATGCTGAGCTAACTGGTGCAGCTTGGTGGCTAGAGAGTCAGGCCTGGAGATGAGAAGTCCTGGCTTCAAATGTGATGTCAGACACTTTCCTAACTGTGTGACCTTGGGCAAGTCACTTAACCCCTTTTGCCTAGCCATTCCTGCTCTTCTACCTTGAAATTAATATGCAATGTTGATTCTAAGAAGGAAAGAAAGAGTTTTAAAAAAAAAGATACTGAGTGAACAGATTGAGTAGAGGAAGGAAAAAGCATTGAGGAGATGAAGGAAAGAGCTCTGCTTACACAAAGGTTAAATATATGTTTAAAAAAGGCAAAAGGACACATTAACAAAACAAAAGCTAAAAATAATGTCTCTGGAAAATAAGAGATGTTGGACTATATTATTTATAAAGATTCTCCTAGTTCTAACTCTAATCCTATGACCTCTCAGAATCTGTGATAGAATCCTGTATCTAGTCCATATATGGACATAGCTTGATACTTTAGCATATATTTTGTGTTTTATGTAAAATAATATTTTGAATTGAAGTAAATATATTTTACTTGAACCACGTAAAACCTGGAAACTTCTGTTTTGTAGAGTAGCCAAAGTTGCCAATTATAACTTATTGGAAAGGTTTAACATTGTTTTTTTTTTTTTAAAGGTCTTTCTTTTTTTCTTTTTTTTAATTTTAATTTAGAATATTTTCCCATGGTTACATGATTCTTAATTCCCCCTCCCCTAATCACTCCTACCCCTTCCCAAAGCTAACAAGCAGTTCCACTGGGTTATACATGTATCATTGTTCAAAACATATTTCCATGTTATTCATATTTGAAGTAGAGTGATCCTTTAACAATAAAACCCTAATCACATCCCTATTGTACTAAGTAATTGAGCATATATTTTTCTAATGCATTTCTGGTTCCACAGTTCATTCTCTGGATGTAGATAGTGTTCTTTCTCACAAGTTCCTTGGGTCATTGCATTGCTGCAGGTAGAAAAGTCTATTACATTTGCTTGGACCATAATGATTCAATCTCTGTGTATAATGTTCTTCTGGTTCTACTTCTTTCGCTCTGTATCAATTCCTGGAGGTAATTCCAGTTCACATAGAAATTTCTCCATTCATTTATCCCATCACTCTCAGATACCACAATTTATTTAGTCATTCTCCGATTGATGGACACACCCTCATTTTCTAATTTTTTGCCACCACAAAGAGTGTGACTATAAATATTTTTGTACAAGGCTTTCCCTTTATTATCTCTTTGGGGTACAAACTCAGCAGTGGTATGGCTGGATCAAAGAGCAGGAATTCATTTAAAGCCCTTTGTGCATAGTTCCAAATTGACCTCCAGAATGGTTGGACCAATTCACAACTCCACCAGCAGTGTATTAGTGTCCCAATTTTTCCATATCCCCACCAACATTTATCACTTTTTTTTTGCTGTCATATTGGCCAATCTACTAGGGGTGAGGTGGTACCTAAGAGTTGTTTTAATTTGCATTTCTTTAATCAGGAGGGATTTAGAACACTTTTTCATATGCTTATTGATAATTTTGATTTCATCATGTGAAAACTGCCCATTCATGTCCCTTAACCATTTGTTGATTGGGGAATGGCTTGATTTTTTATAAATTTGACTTAGTTCCTTACATATCTGGGAAATTAAATCTTTGACAGAGAGTTTTGTTATAAAAATGTTCTCCCAGTTTGTTTCTTTCCTTCTAATTTTGGTTGAATTGGTTTTATTTGTACGAAATCTTTTTAATTTGATATAATCAAAGTCATTCATTTTACATTTTGCAACAGTCTCTCTCTCTCTCTTCCTTGGTCTTAAGTTCCTTTCTTTCCCACAGATATGACAGGTATATTAATCTATGTTCACCTAATTTATTTATGATTTCACTCTTAATATTTAAGTCATTTACCCATGTTGAATTGATTTTTGTATAGGGTATAACATGTTGATCTAAACCTAATTTTCTCAGTACTGTTTTCCAATTTTCCCAGCAGTTTTTGTCAAATAGTGATATCTTGTCCCAAAAGATGGGGTCTTTGGGTTTATCAAACACTAGCTTACTGAGTTCATTTACCCCAAGTCTATTCCACTGATCCACCCTTCTGTCTCTTAGCCAGTACCATATTGTTTTGATGATCACTGCTATATAATACAGTTTAAGATCTGGTACTGATAAGCCACCATCCTTCACATTTTTTTTCATTATTTCCCTTGATATTCTTTTTCTTTTTTTCTTCCAGATGAACTTTATTATAATTTTTCTAATTCCCTAAAAAAGTTTGTTGATAGTTTCATAGATATGGCACTGAATAAGTAGATTAATTTGGGTAGGACTGTAATTTTTATTATATTAGCCTGTTCTACCCAGGAGCAATCAATGTTTTTCTAATTATTTACATTTAGTTTTAATTGTGTAAAAAGTGCTTTGTAGTTTGTTCATATGATTCCTGTGTTTGTTTTGGCAGATAAATTCCCAAATATTTAATATTGTCCAGTGTGATTTAAATGGAGTTTCTCTTTCTAACTCCAACTGCTGAATTTTGTTGGAAATATATAGAAATGCTGACGATTTATTTGGGTTTATTTTGTAGCCTGCAAGTTTGCTAAAGTTCATTATTTTAACTAGCGAAAGGGTTTACTTCAAGAAGTTAACAGAACATGGAGGAACCTCAGTGGATTAGTGCATAGAGAACCAGGTCTGGAGATGGGAAGGCCTGTATTCAAATCTTACCTCAGACACTTGCATAGCTATGTGATCCTGGGCAAGTCACTTAACTCTAATTGCCTAACCCTTACCGTTTTTCTTCCTTAGAATCAATATTGATTCTAACATAGAAGGTAAGGTTTTTTAAAAATAATTAATAGAATATGAATTGCAAAATGTTGGAAAAGTGAATATTAAAATTATATAAACAGTCAATCTGAAAAAAATTTAAAAAAATTAAAGTAATAGAATATTTATATATAGGTTCACTGTAAGGTTCATGTATATGGTTAATGAATAATGGGGACAGGGGTACCTCTTCACAAAGTGTGATGGAAACAGTTTAATGGGTCCAATCCTTGTATTAAGCTAATTGCAAAATTTTGCATGATTTTTGAGGAGCAATTCAATATTCCTGCCACTAGTGACTTATATAGATTTATAGTGATGAATCAGTCATTATCCATTTTTAATATATATTAGTTTCTTTCTTAAAATGTTTTCTTGAAATTATTTTTTCATCAGTTTTTCTAGATATCTCCACTTTACCTTGACCCTGCCTAGAGACAGAGACCTATCTTGTAACAAAGAAAAACAGTTGACAGAGACTGATATAGTAGAAGTACAGAATTTGTCAAATTTCAGATCCGAGTCCTATACCATCCTGATAAAGAAGATAAGTTCTAAACTATTTGTTCTATGGCCAAGATTACAATTACTCACCACTGCAGTTGATTATAGAGTTCTTTTTAATAATTTTTAAAGGGTTAATGTATATTATTTTCTTGATTCTGCTACACTGTGATAGTTCCTGCAGGTCTTTCCATATTTCTCTGGTTCTGTGATATTATTTTCTTTTTATAGCTCAATAATATTTATATGCAATATTTTTTAAAAATCGTTCCCCATTCCATAGACTCTTTCTTCAAATCTGGTTTTTGTCTAGCAGAAATACTGAATATTTTGTTTTTGTGGGACTGATCCTTCTAACCTTGGAGCATATTACCACTAATGGGCGGATCTACATTTAAATAAGGATTCAGAATCTGAAAATTGATATTCAGTTATTAAAAAATATATAACCCTATAAATTAAGGGACAAAAGTATTAGGTGGTAAGAAACATTTAGCATTTTAAGGTAAATAGATAACATTTTTTAGGGAGGTGACTGAAAATTTTATGAAGATTTTAATTAATATTATGGATGTCCCCATAAGCTTTATTTATGTGCTAATAAGAATTTGCTAAATATTTAATTGTATTGTTATCACTGATAAATTGATTTTAATATATTTAATTGCTCTCCCAATTTCATACTTTATTAAAATATGTTTTATGGGTCCAAAGGGAACAGGGAGAGTAGTAATTTGAGAAGTGCTCTGAGTGTAGGCCTACAATTTTAATAATTGCACCTATTTTGCGAGGTAATTTAGTCCTTCAGTCTACATTCAGGATATTAGTGATATATATGCATATATATATATTCAAAGTATGCTAATTATCTATATGTCACTGTTTGGGTTGTTCACTTGCCAATGAAGATAGCAATCTCTCCATTCTAATGCTTAAATTTAATGAGTTGCTGTTTTCCCTTTTGCTCTCTATATAATACCATAACAAGGCAAATTATCACTCGATGTCCAGCTATCTGACAATAACACTCTCTGAACATAACTAGGTTGGTCTTTGGGAAAAGATTCTTGTCCTTGGCCTGTGGTGGAAGCCTTGTCAGATGGGTAGAGCCTGTCAAATGAGGTTTATTTATGGAGCCTTTAAGATCCTCTGCTGAACTTAAATTCACAATAAGAAAGTAATGCCTAGATATTAGTGAGAGATCTATAGCCTTTATCCTTGGTCAACTGATAATTGGTATTAGCAGACAGTCACAGTTTATTTACATGGATTCAATTGCTTCATTAATTTCCCCTTTAATATGGAATATGTGTGGAACATTGTTTTAGTGACCATGGGGTAACTAGAAAATGTAATATTTTATATTTTCACTGCTCTCAAGAAAGGTATTAAGATGGCAAATTTGTTATTTTTTAAATAAATTGGCATAGGATAGAGTATTTCCTACAAGAAATTGCCCTAGGATTTCATAAACTGAGAAGTGAAACTTGTCCTTTGCACACATAGACCTCGAGGTTAAGAAAGGAATGTGGCAACAAAATTATTTTGATGGGAAAATCCCCCAGCTCGATAATGAATAATTTCCAGTCCATCATTCATGCAGATACTAAGATTGCTTTTTTTTTTCTTTTTGGTCTAGATTTTTATTTTGTCTTCCAAATCCTCTCTCTCCCTTCAGTTCCTCCCCTGCCTGTTTAGAAGGCAAGCAATACGATACTCATTATACATGTGAAGCCATGTAAAACATATTTCCATGTTGGTCAGGTTGAAAAAAAATAACAAGAAAAATAAAGAAAACAAAAATAAATGCTGCACCCAATGTTAATCAGTTCTCTTTCTGGATGTGGAACGTATTTCTTCTTGTGGCTACAAAGTTATTTTCCTAAAGTACTGTTCTAACCACGTCGTTCTCCAAGTCACTAAACAACAATGGATTCCTATTATCTAGTTGCAGAGGTTTTTAACCTGGGTTCTTCAAACTTAAAAAAAAAAACTTTTGATTTTTATTTCAATATAGATTGTAATCCTATGCATTTTATTTTATGCACTTAAAAGCATTTTTCTGAGAAGGGCTTCACCAGGATGTCAACAAGCTCCACAAACACCTGCTAGGTTAAAATAGAAGCTCTCTGACTTTTAAAACCATTCACAAACTGAGTTCAACCTTCCTTTCCAACTACATTATATTTTATTCTCCTTCATGTACTCAGTGGCCTAAGTAAACTTGCCTTCTTGCTGTTCCTCATATATGACACTCCATCTCCTTTTTGTATGATTAGAAGCCATTCCTTCTTCATCTCCCAGCTTTGTAGAATCCTGAATTTCTTTCAAACTCAGTTCACATGCCAGTCTCTCCCCAAATCCACTGTAGGTGCTAGTGCCTATCTCCTACAAAGAGTTGTATAATATTCATGTTCTCTCCACAAATACACACACCTGTGTGTGCACTTAATAAATGTGTTGAATATTGAGCAATCAAGATAACCTAAAAAAGATAAGAATGTGTCACAGGCTAAACATTCAAAAGAAAAAAAAAAGAATTGAAATGGATAAGGATGTTCTATCCAAAATGTGCCTTTTGTAAATGCATGCAGATATGGATATGTTTTGTTTTAGTCTCTTTTTAAAAAAAACATTTCTTTTGAGGTTAAGCTATACATACTGTGTAACAGGAATAGTTAAGACATCAAACAGCAACGGTCATATGTTATTGTTTTCTATTGTTACTGTTGTTTTATGGATAGGGAAATAATTTTGAACACTCTTATAATTTTGGAAATATCACCCTTCTTCCCCCCCGCCAAAAGTGATTAAAGACTGTGTGGTTTTTCCAGATATAATGGAATTTACCAAAATTATATTACTAAAAGTATAACTGTCATTGTTGACATTCCAACTAGTAAAAAAGAAGAAGGAAAATCCTTGCAATCCTACTATCCCTTCTCTCTCAACTAATTCTAAATATGAATATAATTCTAGGTCATCTTCATAATTAAAGTTTAGATAGAGATGAATGTGTGAGAAAGCATGAAATAGACATTATTGCAGACTGACCATGTAACAAAGCAGGGCTTTTCCATCTGATCAGAGAGGAAGGAAAGACTAAAAAAGGAGTATGGAGACTTTGAAATGTCAAATATAGGTGCTTATATTTAGGAAAATGAGCAATTTTTTCAGCCAAGCTTATTCCACCAAATTTCAACATATTGTATTTTTAAGGAATATAATAGCTGGTATTTGAGTTAATTATTATGGGTTCAAGTCCTGTGTCAACAGAAAGGAATGGAAGTATAGTTTGTATTTTAAAAGTTCTAATATAAAGTTAAATTTCCAGAAACAAACATGGAGAACTACAGCATTAGAAACCTTGGTCTCTCAAATGTAATGTTTATTTAATGACTAAAAAATAAAACAAATAAATGAAAAACCATAACACTCCTACAAAGAGGAAGAGAAACATGCAGAACAAGAAGGAAAGTATGAATATGTTGGAAACTTTGTTTTCTACTGTAAACTTTTCCTATCCTATTTTCATACTTTTGCAGATTTAATACCTTTACTGCTGTGTGACAGTTAAAGCAAATTTCCTACTAAACAAGAAAGTCTATTTTCAGTTTATTTTGAGTTTTCAAATGATTACTTAGAATACATAATCTGTGTTCCTCAATGAAGTCCATAATGAAAACCTGTAGAGTAAATGTCAGTTCCAAGTGTTCTATGATTGATGAAAAAAATCTTTCTCAAAATGAGGTTATATTTATACATTTCATCATCTTAATCTCTATTATACATCTGCCCACTTTTTTTCTTCCTGGATTCTGAATTTCAAAATGCAACAGCAATATACTACTAGAACAGAGGAATATTAAATAATATCATTGATCATTTGATTCTCCTTTCAAAATACATTAATTGCATATACAAAGGGAATTAGGTTAGAAAAATTTTACTTGTGCATAGAATTATTAACATTCTTGTCTTTATTAAAAAGAATTCTCTTTCTTTTTAATATTCTAAGGATATTGAACTCTTACATATCAGTCTTCCTAAGTTAGACATTTTAAAATGATTTTGACCTTATCAAGCGATGTTTCTTGTTTAATGCTATCATTTTTGACATATTCATTAATATCTAGCATCAAAATCACTGTTCAATCTTTCTTCTAGAACTACATATATTAATAACAGAAAGTGTTGCTCCCTTTTTTGTCTCCTCCCCATAATTTAGTTCAATTATTTTTTCCTTTAATGTGTTACTGATGAGTGGCAAAATTTTATAGTATTAAGAGTACTAGATTAACAAAAAAGCAAACCCATGGTGTCTGGGTTTAAATCTTTACTCTACTTATTAACTACCTATATATGCCATTTCTTCTCTCTGGGCCTTTGTACCCTCATGTATAAATTAAATATATTGGACTAAATGGATTTTAATGTTATTTATAACTTTAGACACTGTGCTAACATGTCACCAAAATCAATACCTTATTCAAATTAATTGTGAAGACTTCAAGGAAACAGTCTTGATTTTTTTAAAGAAAAGGGGTTAATTCTCACCCCCCCTCCTATTTTTATTGTCGTAGGGCAGGGAAAGCAGATTTTTGACATAATATATAGCTCTCTATATAGAAAAATCTTTCAAAACCAAATCAGATGTTCAAAATGCTGTGCCTTTGTAGAAATGGACTGTGTAACTATCCTGGAAGTAAAGTCATATCTCCTATACGCATGTTCAGCTTATAGCTTTGTCACACAACTTTTGAATGAGATTTCTGTTGCTCTTCCATATTTTATTAATACCTTATATTCATGACTATCCTTAAAATCTATAACTTAAAAAATTCTCGAGTTTTAAGAGAGCTGAAGAATAACTCTAAAGTAAGATTTCTATCTTTATGTCTTATCACTTCATTTGGATAGGGAGATAAACTAAGGTAGACAAACAGAACATTTATTATTCAAGTTCTACATTCTAGGCATTTTGTTAAGCATTGGTGTTACAAATGTAGGCAAATGTCAGTTTCTGCTTTCAAGCAGTATGCATTCTAATGGAGGGTAGTCTACTCCCCTTTCTCATATAATAGTGTGGTCTTTATTCTTCCAGGATAAGGGAAAAGACACAAAGTGGTTCTATGAGCAGTCTTAGTTTGCTGAAGAAGAATTGGTAAGGATAAAGGATGGTGGTGGACAGCACTAATCAAATCCCAGGGTGACTCCAAGGTCAGAGTCTAAGTTTCTATTGGAAATGAAGGCTTCAGTTAAAGTGGTATGGTACAGAAATGGATACTGTGATCACTGAAGATCTATGTATAGTTTCATTCATCAAATACAGATCTGAATCTGTTCAGAATTAAGTGGGAATTGCTGAACTCTCGGAAAATAAGTTGCCAATTGGACTCTCCTTCACAGGTAATTAGAACTACTAGCATCAAAACTGGCCTTTTCTGAGAAAAGAAGGAATTATACTCATCTAGTAATATTTAGGCGAGCTTAAACCTGGATCTTCATGTTGCATTGATAGAATGTGACTGATGGGAAAAAATATCAGTTTTCTTTAAGTACCCCAAATCTTGGTTCTATATATATATATATATATATCAGGAAGCCCAGGATAAACAGTTTCTATTGCTCACTCAGCAAATTTGATGACTTTGGTAATCCACATATCTCAATATATTTTAAACCATTTCCAATTCTGCTCTGTTCACAGAGATAAATCTTCAAAACAATTGTCAAATGAATATGTAAACACACACACACACAGAGTTGGCACTGTTTGGTGAAATAATTTCTATGATGGCCTTCTTACCCCAGGGGAAATGGTAAGTCAAAGACTAATAAAATAACTGATGAACACATTAACTGTACATCCTAAAACCAAAAGAATTTTACCAATTACTGTTAATATCTTTACTTGACCTAGTCTTGGTTAACACATTCAAAGAGGCTCACAGTCTACTTAACCTAGACTTGTGAATCTAGATCCCTTCATCTGCCTTAGCAAAAAACTCTGCCAACTCTGTTTTGAGTTGGTGCCACAGAATCAGTATGGAAAATTCTAGGCAAGGCTGATTTATACTTTTTAATTTCTTGAAAACAAAACCTAATATTTAGTATCTAGTGGTGATGTGGTCAAAGCACATACCAAGATCAATTTGCATACTCTCAATAAATCCCAGGATTGTATCAACTGATTATAACGCTCTACCTCTGTACTGCATAATACTAGACTTACTAGTAGAATTGAAAGTTAGTTTTAGGTAGTCACCTGAATTCTCTTTGTTTGTCTGATATCCAACAGGAAGTAAATGTTTGATGATTGATTGGCTGATGAACCAACAGTTTGTGTTATCTAATTGAGGAATGGAAATGAGGTGTGTGTTAATGTATAAATATTCTTTGATTGGTAGAATGGATGTAGTTCTATAGAGCTCAAAATGTACATATAGGGTTATAATCCTGCTCTGGACAGGTTCATCATCCTATTTAAGGGATCCTCCACTTATAACTGCTGAACTGGGCGTGTAACTAAGCCTCCCTATACCCCTTTATGATGCTATTCCCAGTGATATACATACTACTCTAACTTTTTTTTTAAGGTCATGTGTGACTAGAGGTTCCTAAAGAGCTACTTCTTTCCTCTGATTTGGAGTTGGAGATCTATCTGCATTTAATATGCTATTTGATGCTACTTGTTAATAACATTGTTATTAAGAAGAAGTTGTGAAAACTCATGATTTTAGATGGCCAAAATTAAGGGAAGCCTATGTGAGAGTGAAATGTTTTATTTTTAGTAATTTCTGAGTATATATCCTAAACAGGGTAAAACTGATTTTGAACCAGATCAAGAAAGAAAGAAGAGCAGGATTATAACTCTAGATGTACATTGTAAGTTCTATAACACTTTGTCTATTCTACCACCAAAAAATATAGATACATCAACACATACCCAATTTTGTAATAAAAAATGAAAATGAGTTTTGGAAAGTTATGCAGTAAGTTGGACTTATAAATTGTCATTTAGAAAATAGATATAGATCTGGAGGAATATATCAAATGTCAATTATTCTAGGCTCCCCATTTTATGGATAATGAAACCAAGACCTGAAGAAGTCACATGCTGTGCTTAAGGTTCACAGGAATTTAAGGATATAGTCTCACATAATAGTCCATTCATGAGGCAGGTTGATAGCATAGAGGATAGAACTGCAAGCCTGGAGTCAGGAGGAGCTAGATTCAAATCTGGCCTCAGATGTGTCCTAACTGTGTGACCTTGGGGAATAACTTAACCTTGATTGTCTAGCTCTTGCCACTCTTCTGTCTTAGAAACATGAAGAAAGAAAGAAAGAAAGAAAGAAAGAAAGAAAGAAAGAAAGAAAGAAAGAAAGAAAGAAAGAAAGAAAGAAAGAAAGAAAGAAAGAAAGAGTAG
>NC_058135.1:157123877-157185576 GCF_016433145.1 Gracilinanus agilis
AAGGAAGGAAGGAAGGAAGGAAGAGAGAGAGAAAGGAAGGAAGGAAGAAAGGAAGGAAGAAAAAGAAAAAAGAAAGAACTACTACTGTGCTTCTCAAATCTTAAAAATGTATGTTAAAGAAGAGGAAACAAACAATAGCACTGGTATGTTTTATATCAACTTTTGTTCTGTAATATTGATAATTTGAGAGTGTTTGGATGGTAAAGGGAAACCGACCTGTGTGTGAATGTCTATCAGCTCCATATATATATATATATATATATATATATATATATGTATACATATATATAGATAGATAGATAGATATAGATAGATATATAGATAGATAGATACATACATACATACACACGCACATACATGTCAGTACTACTGGAACAAAGAGGGTAATTCTCTGTAAAGATGGTTTATTAGAGAATGAGCCAGCACTTATAGCTAGAGGGAGGGCTTTACTATTAGGTAATGTCGGTAGTACCCTTTGCTGGATAAGCCTAGACCCTTTTCAGGCAAAAGCCTCCCCCTGGGTAGGGGGTCCTGCTCAGAAATGGAGTCTGGCTCAGCTGTTAACATCTCAGTCCCTTAGTCCCTCTGTGTCGCCTGAAATAAATCTCTTTTTAGCTGACCGTGATTTGGGTTTCATTATAATAGTTTAAGGTAATTGAAGATGGGGAGAGAATAGAGGTAATCAGGAAACCCTGAATTCTAAATCCACAAGGTCCTCCCCCGTGACCAGCCCAAATGGCTGAAACTAGAGATTCACCTTCCCTTCCCCTAATCTATATCTACAATCCATATCACTGGAAATATATTAGGGTCCTTATGTAAGGTAGGTATGGGTTAAGAGTCTTTCCAAGGGTCTCAGAGTTCGCAGACCCCTCAGGAATAAAGAGACCTCAATCTCTTTAGGTTAGTAGTAGAAGCTGACAGGAACACCAGGCTTTGGGGTATGGTTGTCCAAAAAACCCTTTGGGCTGGCTTTTGATTGGTCACTGGGTGAGCTATCCATCCTCTCACCCCCAGATCTTTGAGCCAAAAAGCTACCACTTCCAGTTCTCCCTTCTCATGATGTCTTGCTTTAGTCCAACTGTCAGTCTGTGTCACTCAATTTGCACTTCTCAACATTCTAAAGGTTGTCTTAACCCATTCTGTCCTTACAATTCTTTAGTTTTTTTAAAAGTTTATTTAGAATATTTTTTCCATGGTTCATGATTCATGATTTTTCCCACCTATTTTCTCTCCGCACTCTCAGAGGAGACAAACAATTCCACTGGATTATACATATATCATTGTTCAAAGCTTATTCCCATGTTATTCATACTTGCAATAAAGTGAACTTTTAATATCAAAACCCCAATCATATACCCATTGAACCATGTGATAGATCATATTCTTTTCTTTTGCATTTCTGTTCCCACAATAATTTCTCTCTATAATTGTTATGAGCAGTAGAGGGGCCCGGTGAATGCTAAAGATGGAGTTTAAATAGTGGGAGAGAGAGACCCTAACCATAGCTATATGTGAGTATAGATTTGTACCCATACCAGCTGGGTTGTCTCCTTTAAGAGCCCAAGAATCTCTGCTAAAGCTTAAAGCCTTAAGAACTAATCCAAAAAGGCAGTTGGCAAATGTTTCCAGGAAGTAGAATGTGACTACCTGAAACCTCATGTTGAAGATGGATCACACTGGCTTGGAAAGGCTAAGCCAGCTAATGATGTTAACCGGATCTGACTGCTTGAGTCTAGTTGATATTAAGGTAAGTAATTGGTTTCCAAGATTGTTTAGGCTTTAGGGTCAAACAGTGTTTATTTGTAAACAAAGTGAGAGTGGGTAAGAGAGAGTAGGTAAGGTGGGTGAAGGGTACCCTAAAGATCTTGCCTAAATATTTGATACTAAGTAAATCTTTAAACACAAATTGTTCCTAGGAGCAAAGTATGAGAAAGCCTTGAGGGCACTTCTCAACTCTTTCACTGTTTGTAGCTGACCCCAGAGGCTGTCAGGCCCCTGAGTCAGATGCTAATGTTTTCCTGAAAGTAGCTATTGACACTAACTTGAATAGAAGGTTATTGGCTATGCCAATAAGGTATTGAATTTGGCTAGCAATGGAGATTGTCCCTGCCTGCCTGCCTAACCAAATCTCCCAAACCTCCCAGGGGCCCAGAACAACCACCTTCCTCCCTAACTCTTTAGATGAGAGAAAAGTGAAGTCCCCAGGGGTTTGTGGGCCCCTTTTTATACCCTTTCCTTAACTGTCATCCTGGTACACGCTCTGGGTGCTTTGCCAGGTTCTGTGTTCCAAAGTGGCAAACTGCTAATTTGCACCTACAGAAATAGCTGCCCATTTCTGCATATCACACTATGTGAATAGCATTCCTTCTCATAAGTTCCTCTCAATTGTCCTGGATCATTGCATTGCTGCTAATAGAGAAGTCCATTAAATTCAATTTTACTACAGTGTATCAAACTCTGTGTATAATGTTCTTTTGGTTCTGCCCCTTTCACTCTGCATCAATTCCTGGAGGTCGTTCCAGTTCACATGGAATTCTTCCAGTTCATTATTCCTTTGAGTACAATAGTATTCCTTCACCAACAAATATCACAATTTTTTCAGCTATTCCCCAATTGAAGGACATCCCCTCATTTTCCAATTTTTGTCACCACAAAGAGTGTGGCCATAAGTATTTTTGCACATTTTTCCCCCTGTAATCTCTTTGGGGTATAAACCCAGCAGTGATATGGCTGGATCAAAGGGCAGACAGTCTTTTAATGCCCTTTGGGCATAGTTCTAAATTGCCATCCAGAATGGTTGTATCAATTTACAGCTCCACCAACAATGCATGTATTTCCCAATTTTTCCAAGTCCCCTCCAACATTTATTATTTTCTTTTGCTGTCATTTTATCTAATCTGCTATGTGTGAGGTGGTACCTCAGAGTAGTTTTGATTTGTATTTCTCTAATTATAAGATATTTTAAACTCTTTTTCATGTGTTTATTGATAGTTTTGAATTCTTTATCTGAAAATTGCTTATTCATGTCTTTTGCCCATTTATCAATTGGGGAATGGTTTGATTATTTGTACAATTGATTTAGCACCTTGTATAATTGAGTAACTAGACCTTTGTCAGAGTTTTTTGTTATAAAGATTTTTTTTCTCCCAATTTGTTCCTTCCCTTCTAATTTTGGTGACATTGGTTTTATTTGCACAAAACCTTTTTAATTTATTGTAATCAAAATTATTTATTTTTACATTTTGTAATTTTTTTTAAGTCTTGGTTGGTTATAAACTCTTTCCTTTTCCAAAAATCTGACAAGTATTCTATTCTGTGCTCACCTAATTTACTTATAATTTCTTTCTTTATATTCAAGTCATTCACCCATTCTGAATTTATCTTGGTGTGGGGTGTGTGTCAGATGTTGATCTAGACCCAATCTTTCCCAGACTGTTTTACAATTTTCTGTCAAATAGTGGATTTTTGTCCCTAAAGCTGGGCTATTTGAGTTTATCACAGACTGTCTTGCTGAGGTAACTTAACCCAAGTCTATTCCACTGATCCTCCCTTCTGTCTCTTAGCCAGTACCATATTGTTTTGATTACCACTGCTTTATAGTACAGTTTAAGATCTGGTACTGCTAGGCCACCTTCCTTCGAATTTTTTTCATTATTTCCCTTAATATTCTTGATATTCCAAATGAACTTTATTATAGTTTTTTTCCTAATTCATTAAAAAAGTTTCTTGGTAGTTTGATAGGTAAGACACCAAATAAGTAAATTAATTTGAGTAGGATGCTAATTTTTATTATGTTAGCTCATCCTACCCATGAGCAATTAATGTTTTTCCAATTGTTTAGATCTAGTTTTAATTATGTGGAAAGTATTTTGTAATTGTGCTCATATAATTCCTGTGTTTGTCTTGGCAGATAGATTCCTATGTATTTTATATTGTCTAGGGTGATTTTAAATGAAATTTCTCTTTCTAACTCTTTTTGCTGAGATGCATTGGAAATATATAGAAATGCTAATGATTTATGTGCATTTATTTTCTATCCTGCAACTTTGCTAAAGTGATTGATTATTTCCACTAACTTTATTACTTGATTCTCTAGTATTCTTTAAGTAGACCCTCATATCATCTACAAACATTGCTAGTTTAGTTTCCTCATTGCCTACTTTCATCCCTTCACTTTCTTTTTCTTCTCTAATTGATACCAATAGCATTTCTAATACCATATTAAGTAGTAGTGATGATAATGGACATCACTGCTTCACTCCTGATTTTATTGGGAAGGTTTCTAACTTGTCCCCATTTCAGATGATATTTGCTGATGGTTTTAAATATATACTGTTTATTATTTTGAGGAAAGGTCCTTTTATTCCTATACTTCCTAGTGTTTTCAATAGGAATGACTGTTTTATTTTGTCAAAGGTTTTTTCTGCATCTATTGAGATAATTATGCGATTTCTGTTTGTTTGCTTGTTGATACGGTTAATTATGTAGATGGTTTTCTTAATGTTAAACCATCCTTGCATTCCTGGTATAATACCACCTGATCATAGTAAATAATCCTTATGATCACTTACTGGAATCTTTCCCCTCATATTCTATTTAATAATTTTGCTTGCGGGGGCAGCTGGGTGGCTCAGTGGATTGAGAGCCAGGCCTAGAGACGGGAGGTCCTAGGTTCAAATCTGGCTTCAGACACTTCCCAGCTGTGTGACCCTGGGCAAGTCACTTGACCCCCATTGCCTACCCTTACCACTCTTCTGCCTTTGAGCCAATCCAATACACAGTATTGACTCCAAGACAGAAGGTAAGGGGTTAAAAAAAAAAGAATTTTGCTTGTATGTTCATTTAGGAAATTGAACTGTACTTTTCTTTCTCTGTTTTTGGTCAGCCTGGTTTTGGAATCAGTGCCATATTTGTGTAACAAAATAGATTTGATAAAATTTCTTCTTTGCTTATCTTGTCAATTAGTTATTGTAGTATTAAGATTAGCTGTTCTTTATATGTTTGATATAATTCACTTCTGATTCCATCTGGTCCTGGGGATTTTCTCTTAGGAACTTATTGATTACTTGTCCAGTTTTTTTTATGAGACGGGATTATTTAAATATTCTATTTCCTCTTTTTTTAATCTAGACAATTTATGTTTTTATGAATATTTACCCATTTCACCTAGATTGTCATATTTATTTTCATATAATTGAGCAAAATAGTTCTTAATAATTGCCTTAATTTCCTCTTCATTAGAGGAGAGATCACCCTTTAATCTTTGATACTATCACTTTCATTCTCTTCTTTCTTTTTTTTAATTAGATTAACTAGTACTTTATTTTGTTTTGTTTTTTCAAAGTACCAGCTGCTAGTCTTACTTACTTTCAATTTTATTAATTTTTCCTTTAACTTTTAGAATTTCCAATTTAGTTTTTATCTGGGAATTTTTAATTTGTTCTTTTTCTAATTTTTTAAAGTTGCAAGCCCTCTCTATTTTGTTGGTATAGCACTCAAAGGTATAAATTTTTCCCTGAGTAGTGATTTAACTGTATCCCATAGATTTTGATATGTCATATCCTTATTGCCATTCTCTTTAAGGAACTCTGTTATTATTTCTATGATTTTTTTTAATCCACCAGTTTTGAAGAATTAGATTATTTAGTTTCAATTAATCTTAAGTTGCTTTTCAATGGACCCTTGTTCATTATAATTTTCATCTCATTATGATAAAAAAGTGGCATTTATTTTTTCTGCTTTTCTGCATTTGTTTGCAATATTTCTATGCCCTAGTAAATGGTTGATCTTTGTATATGTACCACATACTACTGAGAAGAAGGTACATTCCTTTTTATCCCTTTTTCGGTTTCTCCAGATATTTATTAACTCTAAATTTTCTAACATTTCATTTACTTCCCTTAATCCTTTCATATTTATTTTTTGGGTCAATTTATCTAGTTCTGAAAGAGGAGTTTGAGTTCCCCCACTAGTTTGTTCTTACTCTCTATTACTTCATTGTTTATAGTTCCTTTTATCAACATATAATTTCCTTCCTTATCTTTTTTAATCAGATCATTTTCTACTTTGGCTTTATTTGGGATCATGATTGCTACTCCTGCTTTTTTTACTTTGGATGAAGCATAGTAAATTCTGCTCTAGCCTTTTACCTTGAATCCATGTGTGTCACTTGCCTTAAATGTGTTTCTTGTAAACAATATATAGTAGAATTTTGCTTTTTAATCCACTCTGCTAAATGCTTCTGTTTAATGATTGAGTTCATCCCATTCATATTGACATTCAGTATTATAATTACTGTGTATTGCCCTCCATAGTATTATCCTCTTTACATCCTGCTCTAATCCTGTTCACTCTGTTCCTTCTCACAAGTATTTTGCTTTTTGTCTCACTACCTCCACTTCCCCCATTAGATTAGAATAGAGGGAATGACATATTTGCAGAGGATCTGTGCAATGCAAATACTTTGCAGGCAGCTTGTTACACACAAAGAACCATGTGGGCTCCCATTCTGGAAAAGGAGGAATGCTTAAGAAGGGACACTTGGATTCCGAGGGAGTCTGTTTGTCTCTGGACACTGAGGAGAACAGAGGCTTGCTTCCTGTGGCCATTTTCATATTGAGCTACAAGAGGAAGCTGAAGTTCCTGACTCAACTTATAGGTTCCTGATAATCAAGAAGCCTTTTGTGATCCTGATCCTGTGACACGGTTCCCATTTTGATCATCTTTTTGGTATGAGCTTCAAGGCTCCGATCTATCTATCTTAAAATGAGCCAGACCATCTGGGCTCTGGCCTTTGGGTCTCTAGCCATCCTATCTGATGAACTAAACTGTGTTACTGTCAGCACAGGAATAGGTAGCTAGATTCATTTTAGGTAGATAGAGAGTGTAGTGAGAGTAGCCCAAGTTATTGAGACCAAAGAGACCTTTGCAGGTCAGAAATGGGGAAGGATTTAAGAAATATTAGAGCTAGGGCATGCATCTTCCTGGTCCACTTACCCATTTTGTGTTTGTATAATAAGCCAAGTTCTTTGTTTATAACATACTGGAAGAACAGTCAGATCATGTAGCCAACATCCCACAGGAAGTGGACCTAACACTATGGGCTCATCCTGTGATCAACCAACATCAGATTCAGCACTGGTCCAAATGTCAAACCAAAATCTATTGACTTTTACCAAGTCCCCCACTCACTTATTTCACCCCTCCCTTCAATTCCCCACTGCTTCCCTTTTCTAGTTCCCCTTCTACATCTTTGTAGGGTGATAGAATTCTATATTCCACTGAGTATACTCATTTTTCTCTCTCTGAGCCAATTAAAATGAAAGCTTAAACAAAGCTTAAGCATTTCCCATTACCCTCCTTATTTTCCTCTCTATGTATTAATTTTTCTTGCCTCTTTATACTATATAATTATCCCATTCTATCTCTCACTTACCTTTTCTCTCAGTGCATACCTCTCTGTCAGCACCTGATTGATTTTTTACATATCTTTCATATGCAAACATATTATATTATGCAAACATATCATTCCATATCATCACATTTACATATATTTCATATTATCATATGAATCATATCATCATATCATTATAATCAACTTACCTCTCCATCTTCTTTCTGAGTAAATTCCTTCTATCTTCTCTACTGGTAAGAGTAATTTTTTAAACCTTTAAATTCTGTGTATTGGCTCATAGGTGGAAGAGTGGTAAGGATGGGCAATGAGGGTCAAGTGACTTGCCCAGGGTCACACAGCTGGGAAGTGTCTGAGGCCAGATTTGAACTTAAGACCTCCTGTCTCTAGGCCTGACTCTCAATCCACTTAGCTACCCAGCCACCCCCAGCTAAGAGTAATTTTTGAGAATTACACAAATCTTCTTTCCATGTAGATGTATAAATATTTTGCCCTTAACGAGTCCCTTAAATATTATCTTTCTTATTTACCTCTTGGGGCTTCTCTTATGTCTTGTATTTGGACTTCAAATTTGTTGATTAGGTCTGTCTTATTCCTCATGAATGTGTGGAAATCTATCTTATTGAATGACCATTTTTCTCCTGAAAGAACATACTCACTTTTGCTGGATAGGTGATTCTGGGTTGTAAACCCAAATCTTTTGTCTTCATGAATATTATATTTCATGTCTTATGATCTTTTAATGTAGAGGCCACTAGGTCCTGAGTGATCCTTATTGTAGTTCCATGGTATTGAAATGGTTTCTTTGTGACTGCTCGAAACATATGAAACATATTTTCCTTGGCTTGTTGGCTCTTGAATTTAGCTATTACATTCCTAGAAGTTGTTAATTGAGGATTTCTTTCTGTAGGTGATCTGTGAATTCTTTAATTTTATTTTCTTGTTCAAGGATCTCTGGGCAGTTATCTTTGATAATTTCTTATAATATGATATCCAATATTTTTTTTTTCTTGATCATGGCTTTCAAGTAGTCCAATAATTCTCATGTTGTCGATTGTAATGGGGGTAATTTGAGGAAAGGTGTGTGGGATAAGGGAATTTTGGAAGGAGGTTGTCAGAGACTTGCTAAGTGAGTAATCTAGGTTACAGGTAGGCTAGAATAAGGAGATTCAGGATATAATAGGGCTGAAGTCAGGAGTTTAACACTGAAGGAATAAGAACTTCAGGGAGAGGGAGAATTAATCTAACAGGCAAATACAGCAGGGCTTATAGACCAGGACTCAGACTTAAACACAGGCTGAGGGAAATAGACTAAACTGAAATTAACAACAGGCTTAGTTAATTTCACAGGAAGGGACTTGTTTTAAAGTTACACCTTCCTCCAAGATGGATACCCCGGGTTCCCTTCAAGCCCAGAGTATGTTAGTTCTTTCCCTCTTCTTCCCTCTCTTAATAACTAACAGACAAATTATACTAATAGGTCTGTTGAAACACAAAAGGGTTTATTATCTTTAAAGGATGATTTGTCAGGAAAGTGGATTGAGGAAGGCCCTAACAGTTGTCTCAGGAACTTCAGGTGGGGGAAGGGAGGCAGAGATGGAGTCTGAGTGAGGACCAGCCTTTAACTCAGCTTACAAAATGCTCTTGATATCTAAAGGGAATAAATGATGACTGACTAGTTTCTTTATATCTAATACTGTCAAATAACAATTAACCCTTCACAGATTTGGACTCCTCTCTAATTACTCTCCTTATTAACTCCACAGACATGTAAGGTAAGGGAGGGAAGGTAGGAAATAATATTGGGAAGGAAGATATAAAGGGTTTATCCAAAATAACAATTTCTTAAATAAATATTTCAAAGTCAGGCTAAATTTCAATTGTACAGATAGGTAAGGAAGCCCTCAGCTGATCTCAGTCCTCTGTCCACCAGAGACCCAAACCAACTGACTCTTCCTCAAGATTCCAAACCCCTAACTGCTTTAGAACTCATCCAAAGCTTGGAAAAACTATATGACCCCCTCTCTCTATACTACACTATTCTGGTCACTTGTTTTTTCAATAAGATATTTCATATTTTCCCCTTTTTCATTCCGCTTTATTGTTTTTTGATTTCCCATGAAATTATTAGTTTCTAGATGGTCAAGTCTGATTTTTAAATCCTGGTTTTCTTCTGTCAGTTTTTGATTCTCTTTTTTTCAATTAGCCCATTTTTTTCTTGCATCACTTTCCTTTCTCCTTGCATCTCTTTTATTTCTAATTCCCCCTTTCCTCTGCCTCTCTTAATTAGTTTTTGAAGTCCTTTTTGGGTTCTTCCAGAATCTGTGGACAATCCATATTTTTCTTTTGGACTTTGGTTGTGTTTCCTTTGCTTTTGCTGTTCCCATCTCTGTCTGTACCTTTCTCTTTGTCACCATAAAAATTCTTTAGAGTTAGGTGCTTTCCTGATTGTTCCCTCATTTTCTCTATCTAATTATGTGTAGGCTCTGCTTTCTAGGAAATTGTGGTACCCTTTTAAACTTTAGTCCTTCCTTGATGCTATTTTCAGCTTATTTTCTGTGTTGTTACTAGTTTACCAAGTGGTCTGAGGGATGAGAGAGCTGAGAGCCCCCTCCCCCTGATGGTTCAATTGACCCTTGAAATCCTGATAGCTTAAAGACTTTCCTCAGGCTTCAGTATAAGCTTTTTATCTAAGTCTGAACTTGATCAGGTCAGGGGCTGATGAAATTATAATTGCAGGCTTGGCTTAAGTTTTTGGTCTAATTGTGTTCTTGATTCAATCAGGCACATCCTTGATTGCCCTGTCCTGGAGCCTGGCTCTTAGTTTTGGGGAAAAATAATCCAGGGAGACTCCTCCTGAGAATTTTGTCCTCACCCAAGCCCAGACTGAGATTCCTGACTTTGTTCTTGGCCCACATGAATCAGCTCCCTTTAGCCCAGATTTCCCTGGCCTGGAACTCTGGACTTCTCCACAGGTTTGAAATTTCAAGGGGTGTGAGTTGGTTTGGACCACTATTTGCCCATGTAGGATCGAACCTGTGACAGCAGATGTGGGTGGGGGTGGTTTGTGGTTTGCTCTTAGCTTGGTCTTCACTCCTTGCTATATAGCCTCTTGCTGACTCTGTTCCCCTCTTACCTCAATTCCCCAGATGATCTCTCCTTACCTTTTTTTTTTCTTTTCTTGAAAGTTGTTTCACTCTGTCTCCTTGTTGGTTTTTTCACTCCTGTATTTGTTTTATGGTGATATTTTGATCTTGGTTGGAGAGGATTTTGATGGAGAAATGAAGTTGCTGCTTTAGTTACTCCTCCTTCTTGGCTCCGCCCCCAGAGGTCCCTGTTCTTCAGTTTTCATCATATTGACCTGAATACTCAGTGAACATTAATATGTACCAATACAGAATTTTAGTGGTTCACAAAGTGCTTTCCTCAAAATAAGACAACAACAAGACAATTCAGACATTATTATGCCTAGGTTACTTATATTGAGACATTCCTAGTGTTACATTAGCAAATAAGTGTCAGAACAAGCATTTGAAATTAAATCTGATTTTAAATGCATTGATCTTTCTAGTACACCAGAATGTCTCTTAATTCTCCTCTTTAGTGCACAGATATGGTATTTAACTATTGTGGTAGGGATAGGAAATAAGTCACTCAAAAGTCATTTCCCAAAGACCTAGCAATTTAATTACATCCTAAAAAATATTGCTATTTCATATTTTTTTGGTATGTTTATTTCAGGGACTCATGGGAATTGGAGCAAACCTGGGATATTCTAAGGACTACTACCATTTGTGCTCTAGATCAGTCCTAGTACTCGCTCCAGGAGATTACCTTACAGGTTTTTTTTTCTTAACATGCATTCACATTGAACTTTAAAAATATTGAAACTGGTAAAATGTATATTAATTAACTATGTAATACATTACATCAATATCTTATCTATAGAGTGGAGGATCATGACTTATAGTGAAAAAAAAACAGCCCCAGTAATTTGATGACACAATACTAATACTTCTTTTTAGTGTCCTGAACTTTTAATGAAACTTTCTAAAATTTCTGATTCTACCATAATTTCATAGAAATCTCAAATAAATCTTTAAATACATTAAATTCATTTTACTTTCTGGATGGGTATCTGAATAATGAAATAATACTTTAAGACATTTTTGGAAAATACTAAATGGAAAATACAAACACATTATACACACACACATACACACACACACACACACATATCTATAATGGTATGGCTGGATAAATGGGCAGGCGTTCTTTTATCACTCTTTGGGCATAATTCCAAATTGCCATCCAGAAAGGTTGGATCAGTTCACAACTCCACCAGCAGTGTATTAATGTCCCAATTTTGCCACATCCCCTCCAACATTCATTAGTCTCCCCTGCTATGATTTTAGCCAATCTGCTAGGTGTGCGATGGTACTTCAGAGTTGTTTTGATTTGTATTTCTCTAATTATTAGAGATTTAGAGCACTTTCTAATGTGCTTATTGATAGTTTTGACTTGTTCATCTGAAAATTGCCTATTCATGTCCCTTGCCCAATTATCAATTGGGGAATGGCTTGATTTTTTTATACAATTGATTTAGCTCCTTTTATATTTGAGTAATTAGATATCTGTCAGAATTTTTTGTTATAAAGATTTTTTTCCCAGTTTGTTGTTTCCCTTCTGATTTTGGTTGCATTGTTTTTGTTTGCACCAAACCTTTTTAATTTAATGTAATCAAAATTATTTATTTTACATTTTGTAATTTTTTCTAACTCTTGCTTGGTTTTAAAATCTTTCCTTTCCCAGAGATCTGACAAGTATACTAGTCTGTGTTCACTTAATATACTAACAGTTTCCTTCTTTATATTCAAGTCTTTAACCCATTCTGAATTTATTTTGGTGTAGGGTGTGAGATGTTGATCTAGACCTAATCTCTCCCATATTGTTTTCCAATTTTCCTAGCAGTTTTTGTCAAATATTGGATTTTTGTCCCAAAAGTTAGGCTCTTTGGGTTTATCATACACTGTTTTGCTGACGTCACTTACCCCAAGTCAATTCCACTGATCCTCCCTTCTATCTCTTAGTCAGCACTGTATTGTTTTGATGACCACTGATTTATAATATAGCTTAATATCTGGTACTGCTAAGCCACCTTTCTTCACGGTTTTTTTTCATTATTTCCCTTGATATTCTTGACCTTTTGTTCTTCCAAATAAACTTTGTTATAGTTTTTTTCTAATTCATTAAAAAGTTTTTTGGTAGTTTGATAGGTATGGCACCAAGTAAGTAAATTAATTTGGGTATAATTGTCATTTTTATTATGTTAGCTCATCCTACCCTTGAGCACTCAACATTTTTCCATTTGTTTAGGTCTAGTTTTAATTGTTTGGAGAATGTTTTGTGGTCATGTTGGTATAATTCCTGTGTTTGTTTTAGTAGATAAATTCCTAAGTATTTTTTATTGTATAGGGTGATTTTAAATTGTGTTTCTCTTTCTAACTCTTGCTGTTGTGATGTGTTGGAAATATATAGAAATGCTGATGATTTGTGTGCATTTATTTTGTATCCTGCAACTTTGCTAAAGTTGTTGATTATTTCTACTAGCTTTTTAGTTGATTTTCTAGGATTTTTTAAGTAGACCATGTTATAATAAAAGGGACCCCCCTCTGATACTCCTATCTATTAGATGTAGATGTAGATGGAATATAGAGAGAGGATAGGATGACACATCTCTCCTTTATAACAGTTGCCCAGGCAGGATCCTTTACTTCAATGGATGATATCCCTTCAGGACGCACCTGGGGTTAATTGATATTTATTGGGCTCTTCACCTTGGTAACATTGTAGTCTGACTACATGTCTTCCTTCCAAAATAAGCTTTGAATAACTAATTTAGGAAGGTCTTTTAAAACTTTGAATGTATTTGGCAAAGTAGGATAATGGTATGGGATAGAGGTATTGGAGATCCTAATTTAAATGATAGTAATCAATCTCCAAACTGCAAGCAAATGAAGGAATCAAGATGATAGCTTCTCTCTGGTATAGCCTGGCCAGGGCCACACCAGAGCAGGCAAACTACTGTATAAGCTTTCAGCTTTTTCTTCAGTAGATGTTAATCCTAATCAGTTTGAGATATCCACCCTTTTTCCACCCTCTTCTTCTTATCCTGCCCACTTCCCGGATCCCTCCTGGGCCCTGGGAAACCTAGATGACTAAGATGATTGACTTGCTAATATCTAGGGGCAGTAGAATCAGAGATGGTGGTCTGGTACAGGTTGTTGATGGTACAGGAACCACCAGAGGAGCTTCCAGGGTTGAATTTGCAAGTCTCAATTCCCCAAAGACCAGGATCCACTCCCCTCCAGTCTCAGGGACAGATAAAGAACCAAGAACCTCTGCCAGGGCTACCAACTGCCCTCTCCCGTGTCCGCATGCCTCTCTGGGAACATTCCGACATCCAGCTGATCCACCTGTCAATCACAGAGTGAACTCCTAGCTCCCAGAATTCAATATAACAACCATCATATCATCTGCAAAGAGTGATAGCTTAGTCTCCTCATTGCCTATTTTAATACCTTCAACTTCTTTTTCTTCTCTAATTGCTACTGCTAGTGTTTCTAGTACAATGTTAAATAATAGAGGTGATAATGGGCATCCTTGTTTCACACCTGATCTTATTGGAAAGGCTTCTAATTTATCCTCATTGCATATAATGCTTGTTAATGGTTTAAGATATATACTGTTTATTATTTTTAGGAAAGGACCTTCTATTCCTATACTTTCTAACAGACTTGTACAAAAAATATTTATAGCTGTGCTCTTTGTGGTGGCAAAAAACTGGAATGTGAGGGTATACCCTTCAAATGGGGAATGGCTGAACAAATTGTGGTATATTTTGGTGATGGAATACTATTGTGCTCAAAGGAATAATAAAGTGGAGAAATTCCATGTGAACTGGAAAGACCTCCAGGAATTGATGCAGAGTGAAAGAAGCAAAGTCAGAACACTGTACACAGAGACTGATACACTGTGGTAAAATTGAATGTAATGGATGTCTGTTCTAGCAGCAATGCAAAGACCCAAGAAAATTCTGAGGGATTAATGGAAAAGAATGCTACTCACATTCGGAGGAAGAACTACAGGAGAGGAAACACAGAAGAAAAACAACTGCTTGAACATTTGGGTTGATGAGGACATGATTGGGGGTATAGACCCGAAAGGACCACACCAATGTAACTATCAATAATATGTAAATAAGTCTTGACTGACCATACATGTTAAAACCAGTGGAAATGCAAGTTAGCTATGGAGGTGGGAGTTTGAAGGGGTAAAGGGTAAAGTAAAAACATGAATTATGTAACCATGGAAAATTTTTCTAAAAATAAAAAATTAATCAAAAAATTAATCTCATTGATTTGGTTACTAACTTAAGATAATTCTTTATATTTTAATTTAGTTCAAATAACTTCAAAGATATTGATTGTGAACTCATAATTTGTCAACACAAAGGGACTTTAGGTATAAAGTTCAAAATAATCATTTTCAATATGAGGAACCTGAGCTCCAAAGAGGTGAGATGATTTGCACAATCTAAGAGAGAGTGCCTGTGCCAGAATTATAATCCAGTTATCATGACTTTTACAGTTATGCTATGCCACACCTCTCATATAGTATTAATTTTATCAATGCCACATTAACAGAAAGAAAGTAATGTTTTTATTTTTTAAAATATTTTTCTATGTTTACATTATTCATTTTCTTTTACTCTCCTCTTCTCTCCCTCTACCAGATCCAATAAGCACTTTCACTGCGTTATACAAATGTTATCACTTGTAAGTATTTCCATATTATTCATTTTTCCAATAGAACAATCTTTTAAAACCAAAATCCACAATCACGTATCAATTTGTTTTTCTTCTGTGTTTTTACTCCCACAGTTCTTTCTCTTGATGTGCATAGCATCATTCCCTTGGGATTGATTGTCTTGTAGTAGCAAAGTCCATTTAAAGTTCTTCATACTTTAAATCTCTATTTTTATACAAGATGATGATCACCCTAGTCTTCCAACCACTTCAGTTGTCTCCAACTCTTTGTGACTTGGCATTTTCTTGGTAAAATATTGGAATGGTTTACTATTTTCTTCTCTTGCTCATTTTGCAGATAATGAAAATGAGGCAAGCAGGGTTAAATGACTTGCCCAGTATCACACAGCTAGTAAATGTCTAAAGCCAAATCTGAATTCAGCTCTTCTTGACTCCAAGCTCTATTTACTGTGGCCCTACATGCTCCTTCTAGCTCTATTATTTAAATCATGTTCCTTATTTTGTATGAAAAAGTGTGTATAGATGTATAGATATAGACAATGATATCCTTTCATATTTATTTTTAATTATTTTTGCCTGTCACTAGAATCTTTAAAAGGCAGAGGCCATGCCTAACTTGCCTTACAAAATGTCATTAAATATTTTTAGAGGCTTCAAATACCCATGAGAAAAATTTTAGCCATTTTAAGAAGTATTAGATTAATCCAAATAATTTGTTGAATTAATACTAAGTCTTGTAACATAGCATTGTATTAATAAATGATTACACACATTTCATCTCATACCTGACAATTGAAAGTTTGAATTTCCAAATTTAATTCTATACGTCCTTACTAAGAAAGATGAATAATAATGGATTTGCTTGGAGTCCTAACCTTTCATTAAAAATTGCCTCAGACTAATAGATATTCTATTTGCTTTTTGAAATCCCAGGATTCCCATTCCACACTGTTGACACTCTTTGATGAAGGTGTCAGCCCTGAAACTACTCAAAGAGAGTTAAAACAAAACATTTGATTTAGATTTTTTCTAATAGAAATTGTGTTCCTCATCATTGTACAAATTCAAATTTTGCAGTGTCTGCTTCAAGAACCTTCATAATCTATTTCAAATTGCCTTCTACTGTTTAATTGGTTTCATCTCTTATTACTTTCCCTATCCCATTCCAGCTAAGTTAATTGGGTTGTTCTGCTAACACTGCTTGTTTATTTGTTTATGCCCCTGAACCTTTGTGTATTTATAAAATCCTCAATGCCCTCCTTTCCACCAACATGTATTTAAAATTCATTATATTAATGATGTTTTCCTGATTGACCATATCCATCTCTTGACATTATTGGCCAATTGACCAAATGATTATACTATTAGCTCAACATATTTTCTATAAAGATCCATAAGAGGAAGAAGATTGCATTTCTCATGAAACAATGAGCCTCAATAATGCTCTGATTAAAATTTCTAAAAGTTTATTTCCCATGGGTCTGTTTTCTTGGAATATATTTTAAGGTTGATGAAAATTCCTGGAAGAATGAAGTGAAAATTAAGTTTCTTTTTAGGGCAGTCTTTGTACTACATTGAAGATGTTTGAGATTGTGATAATGACATTCAAGATCCCAGAAACCCTGAAGTATTCCTGAGACCTCATCGAGCAAGGTAAGAATATAATTGAACTATGACAGAGCTTTGGAGACTACAAAAAGACTATTGTTGTGTGGAGATGAAAAGCATGGAATCCCTACAAAGGTACAGGGATAGCCTCACCCAGAATTCCAGGGGACCCCCCTGGAGAACTTTCGGTGAGGGGCAGTTGAGAAGGGTTGGAGTCAGTTAATTTGTGGGAGTGGATGTGAGCAGACACTCTGCTTGCTACTCCTGACTTGGGGTTTCTCCTGAGGTGGCCATTGTAGCATAAGCCAGTGGTTTCTACTCATAGGATTAGCCTGTTGTTATTACTATTCTTCATTAATGTAATTATATAATTATTTAGTGATTAGAGAGTAAAATATTTATCAATAGCAAGAGCCAGTTTTAGTTAAGTGCTTCATCCCCTCCAGTGAGGAGGGGGGAAGGGTGGCATCAATTTAACAATTCAGGGTCACCTTTCCTTTATTCAAATACCTACATTAACTTCTCTAATTTTCCTTGTTATTACTTAATATAACCTTTACCTTCAAATCTGTGCCTGATAATTATTTGGGAAAGATACTCACAACTCAGTCTGAACATCTAGTTTGAATCCTGTTGACTGCCAGTTTAATAAGATCTTCTCTGTCCTTCAACTGTTAGATAACTAGCTCCTATATCTCCTCTAACTGACCTGTGAGGAATATAAATTTAAGAAAAAGGAACATCAATTGGGGTTTTAGCCATAACTGAAACTTCCCAGAAGAATCTTATTCCTGTCTTCATTACCAACTGAAGCAGAAGCAGTTAGAGGGGGAGAGGTTTGAGAATAAGGAGTGTTTAGCCCCCTCCTTTCCTCACTGAAGCCTGTCAATCTCTGGCTCTTGACTTAAAAGCTCTATTTGGCCCTGACACATTTATCTGCTTCTCCAAACTATCTGTTATTATCATCATAACAGTTTTTTTATGAAGAATAGTAATAACAACAGGCTAATCTTATGAGTAGAAACCACTGGCTTATGCTACAATGGCCACTCAGGAGAAACCCCAAGTCAGGAGTAGCAAGCAAAGTGTCTGCTCACATCCACTCCCACAAATTAACTGACTCCAATCCTTCTTAACTGCCCCCTCACCCAAAGTTCTCCAGGGGGGTCCCCTGGAATTCTGGGTGAGGCTATCCCTGTACCTTTGCAGGGATTCCATGCTTTGCATCTCCACACAACACTATATAAGCAAAGATTTGAATGCTGTGGGGAAAGTAATAGGCCAAACTTCTTTGTGGCTAAATGGAGGCTATGCCGTATTATCTCCATTTCAAAGACAGGCATCATTAAAAAAAGATGTTTAGGCAGAATACTTTGGTCAGTTTTGAGATGATCTTTATTGGGTAATGGGTATTGTGATATGTTTTACTATTGCTTTGCTTTACAATGCTGTCCTGATCAATTTGCCATTTTAATGCATACCTCCTTTTATGGTAGTCCATTAGATGACTTTTAGTAATTCTTAGGAAACTCTATGATAGTATGTTCTTATGAATGCTTATGAATCCAGCATTAAAAGGAAATTATGAATTACTATGCATAGTTTCCTCAATGTTAATTTGACTTATTTTTTACCATTCATCAAATGTGTTTTGGGGTAATTTTAATAAGTACTAGTCTTGTCTTTCCCATTAGGTTTTTTGGTTTCGTCCAATCTGTGAACAAGTTGGGTATGAAGTAGTCAATAAATTTGGGTATGAAGTGATCAATACATTCTGCTTGAGAAAGTCAGTTTAAAAATTATTCTTCTTGTGTCATCATATAACTAATTAGTACAATAAAATATTATTCATTGTTGCAAATTGAAAAATTTGTACATGTAAATCTATGTTTTTCAGGTACTTAAATTTTTTTGTTATTCATTCAGTTTAGTCTTCTGATTAGAATAAATCAATGGAATATAAGCTTCTATTGATGAAATTACAATATTGAAGAATGTCAGTACAAAATTCAATTTAAAGGGAAAAGCACAGCAAAATAGGCACAGAAAGAAAGGACCTAATCTTCTTGGTAACATTTTTTTTTAGAATATTTTTCCATAGTTACATGATTCATGATCCCCTCCTTTCCCTCCCCACTCCTGGAGCTGACAAGCAATTACACTGAAATTCCAATGAAAAACCTATTTCAGTATTATTCGTGTTTGTGATAGAGTGATCTCTTGACACCAAAACCCTAATCATATCGCTATTGAACTGTGATCAAGTATATGTTTTTCTTCTGTGTTTCTGTTTCCACAGATCTTTCTCTAGATGTGGACAGATTTCTCTCTCATAAGTCCCTCTGGATTGTCCTGGATCGTTGCATTGCTGCTAGTAGAAAAGTGTATTACATTCAATTGTGCCATAATGTATCAGTCTCTGTGTACACTGTTCTCCTGGTTCTGCTTTGGAAACATTTTTTTAATAGTACTCAAGGGACCCTGGACTGAAGGTCTACAAGTTGCCTTTTTAAAGGGTCCCAATTTATAGTCTACTACTTTTCTTAAAAGATAGCTCCATTTTAATGCATTAGAAGAATTGTAAACTTAAATTTGTAGGTAAAAATTGTGTTGGATAAACTGTCTTAAAAATATATATCTGAACAAAGAGAGAAAATTTCTAGTATGTCACCAGATTATCATTGCATTTATACATATCAGCTGTAGAACAAGAAGATTTATTAGATAAAGGATATACCTATCAAGACTAAAAATAATTATATTTTATATACACACATGTATATAAAAGAATAAACAAATTTCCACATTAGTTTTCTTGACTTTAAACTTTCTTTTTATTATTTTGTATAAAGGACATCTGTCTGTGATAGGAGGAAAGTGGAATATAAAGGGAAATGTAAATGATGAAATGATAAATGCTCTCAAGAAGATTTTTTAGAAATTAGTAGAATGGCTAAATCCAAGAAAAGAGGATCCCTATGTTAAAATATCATTGAATGAGGGAGTGAATGAAAACCATGATTATGCACTTATTATGTGCTGAGCACTCTGTTATGCCCTGCTGATCTCATGGAGCTTACATTCAGATAGTGGGAGGTAACACAAAGGAGAATGGAGACCAAAGAGGGTATTTATATTTGGAAAGTGACAGAAATGGCAAGTAGAGTCAAGGTGGGAGAAAGAAAACACAAATGGCAAAATGGAAGGAGTAAAAAGTAAGAGGACTTAAGTTCAATTTCTAACTCTGATGCCTACTCTCTATATGACCTTAGACAAATCACTCAACCTTGGGTTGAAATTTTCCCATCTATAAAATAAAGGAATTGAAATTAGATGACCTCCATTGTCCCTTCCAGCTCTAGATCTATAAACCTTGCCAGTAGCAATGGCAGTATTGATTAAATTATTGGTCCAGTATTGGAAAGATGCCCAGGCATTCACATAAGGCATCAAGGCAATCAGGGAGGAAATGGGTCAAGTATAATGTGAAACATGACTGGAGTGTATGTGTTGTGGGTCATGCATTTGCCAAATAGGAAGCACAGCCCTATGTTGTGCATGTAGAACTGAATGGAATAATTCCTCTGTGATATGTTCTTAATCTAGGTGGAATGGCAGCTGGTGAGGAGACATGTATATAGATATACTAGTGTTTGTGACATGACAAATCCTAGCAGAACAGTAGAGGACTGTTGTAAGATAAATTAATAAGATGTTTAAGATTAGTTAGTTGGGAGGCTTAGCAAGCAGGGCTGGAGAATTTTAAATGGAATGGGGAAGCAGGAAGTTTTGCTTCTCTCTCTGAGAAGGGCTCCCTGTCAGCTGGGGACAAGTTGTAACTGACCCCCTAGGAGACCTCAGAAGAAGTGGAGTTTGTATCCTGATATCCTGATATCCAGAAGGAGGAAAGTCATCTGCCTGTGGGAGGTTTTGTTGAGACTATAAAACCTAACCTGGATTGCTGGTCAGCTCAGGTTGGTTTAGCTCCCTGACTTACCTGAAGTACTGGCTGAAGATCTGGGAAAGGTGTATCATTACTGCATTTTGATAGGACTCAGCAGTGAGGATCCCACTTTCATTCCTGATCTCCATTTTGCCCTGCCTTGCTATAGTCTCTAGCTTAGTGTAGATAAGTTAATTCCCTGACCCTGAGGCTTCCCCATAGACTGGTAGAATAGAACCCCTTTCCCTTTCTACAAACTATAGTTCATTGAATTAAGCCTCTGTTTATAAAACCTTTTGTCAGTCTACTCACTTGTTAGTTTCACAGACTCCCTGGCTGGGTGGATCTGTGTTGGCAATTGGAGACCCAAATGCCAAACCCATTCTAAACTGTATTTCCCCAATTTGTTAATCCCATTCTATTGCCCTGTCTTGTCTCTTATTTACCCATCCTCAGAAACCTGATAATATTTAATCTAATCCCCAATTTTTCCCCCATAAGAGGACTCAGCTTCTTACCTAACCTAATTTTTGTTTCTTAATGTCTTTTTAAATTTCTTTTTTTCTTTTTTTCTATACTAACTCATGATACTGAAATGAGTAATGATGAAATAATATCTGGAAAGTGCTTTATGTTCCTCTGAAGAAAGACACTTAATCTTTCTATAATCTTACACAATTCATAATTATATATCAGCCTGTAGTGCCTCATAGAAGGATACAAAGAAAATTCCCACGTAATTACACTAACAAAATACATAAGGCAGAAACAAAATAAAACAAACAAAATCTTGTTCCTCAAAAGAAAAGAAAAAACTTTTAAATAACACATATACTTTTTAGCAAGTAGTTTAAGTTGGTACACAAAAAATTGCCATATCCATTATTCAAGACTACTCTGAGAAAAGGATATATAGACATAAATGGGACACAAATATGTGACTGATAACTACCAATGTCTTGAGAAGGGAACTTCTGTAATAAAACTGATTCCCTAGGTATCAGCATCACATCATTGAATACTAAAACAGAGAAAATTCAAAGAACTGAAAAAATCCTATCAAAACCAGTGCTGCTTAAAGTAAACATCCAATAATCACCTGATTTCTTTATCTCAAATTCTTTTCTTATTGGAAAGTATCAGGTCTAGCAAAGTGGAAGTTTGCAGTATTATACTAAAAACACTTTCCTCTTAAAAGAAAATTCCTTCCAAAAGGAGAAATAATTATCACCTAAGAAACTGACAAATGTTGGATACTCTATATTTGAAACATGATTATATCTGTAGGCCTAATTTCATACCTGTCCTCTTTCCTAAAAGACCCCTTTTCAGATTGAATATGTATAGAGAATGGAAGAGTATAGTCTGGTTATGACCTTAGACACGTATTAATATTCAAATGAAAAAAAATAAGAAAGTATATTTAAGAGCATTTCTCTCTTTAGGAACTCAGAGATTATTTCCATTGCCTAGATGACCTTAATAAAATATTTCTAGGATCTTTTCATTCCCCTAGTCAATCAATCAATAAGCATTTATTAAATGTCCATTATATTCCTGGCAATGTGGTACATTGAGGCAATACAACCTCATGGACTATCTAGTCTGGAGTTTCTTATGTTTGTCTTTTTGCGTTTGTGTTTGTGTGTCTTTGTGTATGACTCCCTTTGTCCGTCTGACAAAAACCATAGTTCCCTTTTCAGATCATATTTTAAATAAATAAAATACATAAGATTAAAAAGGAAAACAATAATACTGAAATAAAGTTATCAAAATATTTTCCCATCCAATTTCAAGGAGGCTTTAAATTTTCACTGACCCCACATTTAAATTTAGTATTCCCTCAATCATGGATCTAGGCACCAATTTTTTTTCTAAGATGTTCAAAAGCTTCTCTAAAATATAACTGGCAAGTTTTTATCCACTACTTAAAGTCTTTTATTAATAATGGGAAATTCAGCATTTACTGAAGCAGGTTATTCTCTTTTTGAATTATTAATCAATAGGCTTTTCCTAATATTTAGCCCAAATTTGCAACTTCCATGTATTATTTCTTGTTCTGTTCTCTTTTTCCAAACAGAATAATTCTTATCTCTTTCCAATATGTTCATCCTTTGAATAACTGAAGACACTTACATTTTCTCCCTTGGTCTTCTCCTCCATCCATGTTTCCTCACCTTCTTTAACCCACATAAACTCAGGGCCCACCCTTGAACACTATTAACACTATTATTATATGCTAAGTAAGGTCTGAGTATTGTAGAATGAACTAGGATTCTCTCCTTCATAGACTTTTTTTTTTTAACCCTTGTACTTCGGTGTATTGTCTCATAGGTGGAAGATTGGTAAGGGTGGGCATTGGGGGTCAAGTGACTTGCCCAGGGTCACACAGCTGGGAAGTGTCTGAGGCCGGGTTTGAACCTAGGACCTCCTGTCTCTAGGCCTGACTCTCACTCCACTGAGCTACCCAGCTGCCCCTCCTTCATAGACTTTTGATACTCTTCTCCTAATGCATCCTAAGATAAAACTTTTTTGGTTTCCATATGACTGTTTTCTATGGTACTTATTGACTTCTAAATTTATTGTTCCACCAAAAATTGTTCTCTCCAAAGTTACTAATAATCTCTTAATTGCCCAATTTAATGGCCTTTTAAAAAATCCTCTTTTTCTTCAATTTCTCTGTAGCCTTTAAAAAAATCATTAATAGCTTGGTACTTTACATTCTCTTCTCTCTATGTTTTTGGAACACCACTGTGTCTCCCCATTTTCCTCCTATCTATTTGACCACTCTACCTCTGTCTTCTTTTCTGGATCCTCCTCCATGTCATTCCCTCTTATTGTAGTGTAATGTGGAACAGTCCTAGAGCAATGTTAGATGCTACAACCCACCTAGGAATTCCCCAGGGCCAGAGAAGCACAAAATACTTTGGCTTAAGAAAAACAAAGTTTATTTTAAAAGGGGAATGAAGGAAACTGGTAGTTAGGACCCTAGCAAACTTCAAACTAACTCCACCCAACTTCTAAGTCTCATGAGTCAGGAGAGATTTCTCTTTCTTCTGTGGGCTCTTCTTACAGCTCTCTGTTGTACCTAAGAACCTCCCCCCTCTAATGCTATCTGACTCTATCCTAATCTTCCCACTAGTGATTACCAAAAGAAAGGGAATAGCCTGGATTTGAATGCACTAAATAACCGAAAGTCCAGATGAAAAATCTTTAGATTACTTTAGCCTAAAAGGATTGCTGGCAGATGGGCCACTGGCAGATGATCTTTGAATTCAGGGAAAATGGTTTCCTCCAAATAAATTCTCTACCTAGAAGTCAAAAATTTCTCCATGAAATCTGTACTCTCCAGGGAAAATCTTTTAGAGCAAAACCCTCTTTCATCTTGGTGAAAATTCAGGCAGAGATTCAAAAACTCCTTCCAGCTTAGTGAAAATTGAAGAAGGAAGTGAAGTCAGTTATTTTCAATTCAGACTCCCACAATTCCGTTCTCTTCCCAGAATCTCTCCCAGGGCTTATCTCAAAATTCCCTTCTTTCAACTAATCCTAGAAATCACTCTATCCCTAAACTACTCCTACATTAGGTATCTATCAGGGTTCTGTATTCAGTCCTCTTTACTTCTCCCTTTAATTATTTCACTTAGCTAACTCATCAGTTCCCATGAGTTTAATGAACATCCCTATGCTGATGATTCTCAGAACTACTTAGCCTGCTCCAAACTCTTTGCTAGTTTCCAAACTAACAGGTCCAACTAACTTTTTTCAACTTTTCTGGGCTTCTTATACCTTGCTCTCAGACCCATACTCTTCAGATCAATGACACTGGCCTCCTGACTATTTCAATAACAAGACAATTTCTCAGTTTTGGATATTATCACCAATTGTCTTTCATTCCTGAGATGCTCTCCCTCCTTCACTCTGACAAAGACCTCTCTAGTTTTCTTAAAGACCCAACTAAAATTCCACCATTTATAGCAGTGATGGGCAACCTTTTGAGCTTGGTGTGTCAAAATTTGCTAAAAAAACGAACATAACTTGGGTGGTGTGTCAGAGAAAAAATGATAATTTCACGATATTTATAGTTTAAATAACAAAAAATGTATAATTTCAATCTATAGGAAAAGTAAAATTACCTATTTAATGAACCAAAATAGATAAATTAATATATGTAGAATTTTCATCTATAGTGCACACTGTCTACCATAAATTACAAAAAATGTTTCATCCTTGGCATGCATCCCCATAATTCTCTGTATGTGGCTGCATTTGGCCACATGTCATCGGAATGACTATGCATGTCACACACATGTTATAGGTCTGTCATCACCAATCTATAGGAAACCCTCAACAGTCTCTCTCCATTTTACTGCCTTCCTGATGTTAATCATTTCCCATTTATTTTGTATATACCTTGCTCATTTGTTCACATGTTATCTCCCCTATTAGACTGCTTGCTCCTTGAGAGTAGGGGTAGTTATTGCCTAATACATAGTGAGTTATTAATACATATTTATTGATTGATTGGTTGTTTGATGGCTTAATGACTCTTTTGAGAACTTCTGAATGCCTTTACTATTATTTTTTTATCTTACTCTGTAGCTGAATTTTATAATATATAACTTTATGGATACACACACACAAAGATATTTGTTTTTCTTTCCTTCTTTAATCCATTTTTGTTTAAAGCACTTTTGTTTTTATTTAAAAATAAAAAAAAACTAAAAAAGAAAACAAATAAACAAACAATTCTATGTCACAAGTCCCTTTTTTGGTGCAAACCTTTATATTGTCAGGAGCATGTCATTCCTTTAAGCCATAATACAGAAATCTAAATGCCAGCCTTAGATGCCATCTCCTTACTCTTTTTTACCTTCTGAGCAATAGCTCATTTTCCAAGTATATCATTCTCTTTGGGAGCTCATACTTTCAGTTTGTAGCAGAGATCAAAATGTCATCAATGCCCCTAAGATGCTCACCTTCCAACTCAAAACTTTGTAAAAATTAGCACAACTTTAGAACGTTTTTTTTCTTTTAATAACATTTTCTGTCTGTATAGTTCACCAGCATTGATTAGTGGACACTCCCTTTGACCAGTCTTGAGAGGGTCTGTCTCTGCCATATCTTGGCTATGAGCCCTAGGAAAATAATGAAACATTACAATTAGAGTTATACTAATTCATTGAAATTAAAAGAAAAGTAATTAAGAGAAAAAATGTCATGCATTTACAAAGTAATTAGGAATAACTCTAGGAAGCACTAGGGACTAATATTTAAAGAGATCTGCCTATTTTATATTGGTAAGAGTATCTCAACTGCACTTTTGCCTGGATTCTATTAACGCCTGTACATAATAATAATACCTCAGCATCTTAGAGAATTCTTCGCTGTGACCTGATGATCTGAACTATTAACCTAGCCCAAACTTGTTTTCCCAAGAGAAATGAAATTATATGTGAAATGTTTTCCATTTGCTAATCCTATTTCCAGATAAGAAAAATTAATTGTGAATTCCTACCATGAACATATGTATGTGATAGAAATTGCTACAGTGTAGTTGAGATTTTCTTTGGACAAAAATCTTTGTGAATATTTCTTCAGGTAAATATATTTAGTTGTGTGTGTGTGTGTGTAAACATTTATGCAATTGTTTTGCTACAAAATTTCATGAGTGGTAAATTCTGAGTTATGTGCAAACTACTTGATAGGGATGATCAGCCAATCAATAGTATCTTTGGATAAAATAGAAAGCTTGATTTTCTATTAGTATAAGTTAATTATCTAGATATCTACCCTACCTTATTTCTCCAATATATTTGTGTTTTACTATTATTTGCAATGTCATTTGAACATTACTGTTGGTATTTTTTAGCAGATATGTATTATGGATTAGCGAAGTCTTCTATTTCTCTGATACTGACCATTTGCAATATAATTAAAATAAATATTAGATAAATGACATCATACCAAAAGCCAAAGTCCAGAGCAAAAATAATATATTAAATTTAAAGTCCTGTGATCTTAAAGAAAAAAAATATCCACTAGTAAAAGAGAGGTATTTAATTTAGGACCAATTCCTAATTCATCCAGAAATTGCTTACTTATCAAATATATGACTCTAAATAGGTATGTTATATGTATACATATATATATATATATATATTTAAATGATAACCTTTCAGTGTGTGTAAGTCTACCTTAGTAAATACTTGTACTTAAAAAAAAATCATGTTTTTTGGTTCCTTACCTCCATTAGTATGGCTGCACATATTATTTTCTTAAAAACTATATAAATCCCTTTCTTTCTTGAAAAATAGATCAATATACTTATTGATAACCTACCCTGCTTTATTTTTTGTTTTTTTTTAACATGTTGATATAATTTCTAATTTTAATTTTCTGGCATTTTATGATACATATTTTCTCTATCTCCCTCTTAATATTCCCCATCCTGAACACAATAGGTAATATGATATAGGCTTTGCTTATATTATCATACAATACATATGTCCATGTTTATCATGTTGCAAAAGAAGATATTTATTACTTAAACTAGAGAAAAATTCAGAGGAAATAAAATGAAGAATGGTATGCTTTAATCTGTATTCAGATTCTATCAGTTCCTTCTATGGCTAGAGATAATCTTTTTTCATCCTGAGTTTCTTGGAGCTGTCCTCATTCTTTTAAACATTATTATTATCAGTACTGCTACTACTACTACTACTACTACTACTACTACTACTACTACTACTACTACTACTACTACTACTACTACTACTACTACCACCACCACTAGTATTAATAGTACTACTACTACTACTACTACCACTGATCATAGTAGCTATCATTTCATGTTTATAAAGCAGTTTACATACCATTTAATATTCAAACTAGAACAATTTTATATGTAACAACTAACTCATTTAAACTCTATGAATTAGTCACTCCCTTTAAACCTATTATAATTTTTAAAGCAAATAACTTGTTATTTTTCTGCTTGATAGCTGAATTATCATTAAACCTACCTTGATAAAAGAAAGTTCTTAATAAGTCTGTGAAATCCCAAGAACAGAAATATACTTAGGAATCTACAACTTAGCATTTAAAAGAGAATTAATAAAATGGTGATAAATAAAAATATTTACATGTAGAATTAATTCTAATCAGTATTACCAGTAAAACATAAACATGTTTAGAGAACCTCACGGTTAGTCCAATATGGTACATAAATGCTAAGCTTAAAGAACCACTCTCAAATAGGCAATTGTTTTAAAATAATTAATACGGTTTATAATAAAGTATATGTCATTGTTTTCCCTTTTCCAAATAAGCTAAATGTAGTCATTAATAATTTGATATAGCATAGAATATTGGATAGAGAGTTGATCTTGAAGTAAAGAAGACTTGAAATCATGACCAACTTTGACACATACTATCTAGGTGATCTTGGACAAGTCACATACATTGTTAATTCTGTAGATATCTTTTTAAGACTGTACATTTCAGGGAATACACCAACCCGCATTGTCGGGGGACTTTTCTTGCTTGGTATTTTAATGTATCCATTAAATTACAAGTCCAGTTTCAATTTCAATTGATTAATTATGATGATGATGATAATGATAACCAAGACTCTAAGGTCCTTAGCCATTTACATATCTATCTATGATCTATCTATCTATCTCTCTATCTATCTATCTGTCTGTCTGTCTGTCTAGATCTTGGACAGCCACTTCGCATAGACATAGAGTTTGTTCAGGAATTGCGTAAGAGAAAGAAACAGTAATACATTTTTTATAAATTACAAAGCTAATTGTAATAACCTGAATTTTTCTTTCAAAGATGTGTATATATGTATATATATATTTTTTTTTCCAAAAATGCTGTATGTCAGGAAATATTACATTCCTGAAAGGAATGGAATTTGAGAATGGCCTAAAAGGAGTGGTAAATTGATAGCATTTGTATAGCAATTTAAGGTTTGCAAAAATCTGCATAAATAATGTCTCAATTTATCCTCACAGCAACACTGGAAAGTCAGTCCCTATTTTTTTATTTATTTGTTTTTCTTTTTTTTTTTATGAAAATGAGGCACACAAAATAAATTACTTGATTATACTCCTACAGCTAAATCTGGATTTAAGCTCAGGTTTCCCTAACTTAAAGTCCAGAGCTTTAGTGCTATACCTCATTCATTTTAAAAGCTGTCAAAATGAGATTAAGTTCATCTATAAACACTATATCTAGAGTTATTAATTAAGAATATAAAATTATTTAATAATGTAAATTAAAGCATACAGTATGCAGTCATCTATTAGTTCTTCTAATACATCTAGTTGATTTCAATTGTATAGTATTTAAAAGGATATTGGTGCATGAGTATAGATGTTAGTCCATTTTTGAGCCAATTCTGATGAGAGTAAGGTTCAAACATTTCTAGGCACCTCTTTCCCCATCTTTCACTGCAACAGCTCTTTCATGCCTCTTAATGTGAGGATAATTTATCTCATTCTATCTCTCCCTTCCCTCTTTTCTCAGTGCAATCCTCTTCCTATATCTTAATTTTGTTTTATTTTGGATAGTCATCTGATCATAGTAAATTTACTCCCATGTCTCCCATCTATGTTTACTAATAACTTTTCTAATTATAAAATTATTAAGATTTAGAAGTATTGGACTTCCAGGCTAAGATGGTCACAGAATAGAAGCAATCATCTTCTTATCCTCGCCATGGATCAATATAAAGCACCTCAAAAAGAAAAAAAGCAAACTCAGATGAACAAAAGGTGCTACCATCAAGTGCAGCCTTGAAGGTAGGCAGGATTTGGGCATTTCCACACAATAAGAGGGTAAAGTTACTCCTACCAAAGTGAAAGCTGATAACACCTTCTCCACTCCACCTATGATGCCAGAGTAAGAGGAAGTATGGGGCAATTCCTAGGTTCTCGTGGGGTTGGCTAAGGATACCAAGCAGTAAGAAATAGGACTCCAGGAGGCTGAGGAACATTGATCTTGGGCACAGAGATAAGACAGAGAGGTGATGCCCATAGCAAATTAATCAGAGACAGAAAAAAAAAATAGCCTCAGGACAAAAACCACTCTAGCTTGAAACAGAGAGAGCTGCCTAACCTTCTCACTCAGATTACTGCCTTGGAAGGGAAGAAAATAATAACATAGCAATGACTACCAACACCCAAGAACTATAATCTACAACAACCAAAAAAAAAGAGAGAGAGAAAAAGACAGCCCCTGAATAACTTCTATGAAGGAAAAAAGCAGACTACAGAAGAGACAGAAGGTGACAAAGAAGCAAACACATCCAAACTTTCCAAAAATAAATGAAATTGGCCACATGCTCTCAAGGAACTCAAATTTGAGTTCAAGAACCAAATAAGAAAGAGAGAAGAAACTTGGCACAAAAAGTGGGAAATAGTTAAAAAAGAAAATGACAGTTTAAAAGACAGAATCTCCCACTTGGAAAAAGAATCCCCCAAATCAAATCAAATGATAAGCTAATTGGAGACCAGATCTGACCTGCTAGAGGCCATGAAAGGCAGGATAGACCAAGCTGATAAAAAAAAAAAACCCAAAAGATCATAGCTGAAAACCATTCTTTAAAGACTTGAATTGGGCAAGTAGAAGCTAATGATCTCACAAGACAGCAAGAATTAATAAAGCAAAATCAAAAGAATGACAAAATAGAATGAAACAGGAAATATCACATTGAGAAGATTACTAACCTGATAAATAGATCCAGGAGAGTCAATTTGAGAATCATAGGTCTATCTGAAAACCTAAAAATAAACATAAACCTTGACATCAAAGTACAAGAATTAATCAAAGAAAACTGCCCTGATATTCTTGAACAAAAGGGCAAAATAGACTTTGAAAGAACCATAGATCACCCTCTACATTAAATCCTCAAAAGACAACCCACAGAAATGTATCAAGACTATCCATGATAAGATATTAAGCAGCACTAATCACAATTGCATGAGATCTGGTAGCCTCCACACTAAAAGACCACAAGGCTAGGAATATGATATTCAAAAAGGTAAGAGAATTGAGTCTACAACCAAGTATTACCTATTCATCAAAACTGATTATATCCTTCCAGGAGAAAGTATGCGCATTTAACAAAATAGAAAATTTCCAAGTATTTGTGAAGAAAAGTCCAGAACTAAATGGAAAATTCGATGTCCAAATACTAAATTCCAGAGAAACATTAAAAGGTAAATAAGAAAGACGGGGAAATATTTTAAGAGCTTCAGTAAGGTCAAATTGTTTATATTCCTATATGAAAAAATGATATTTGTAACTCTCAAAAACTATATTTACTATCATAGTAGTTAGAATAATCATTCATAGGTAGATTTTGGAGTACTAAGTGGTTTAAGATGATATGGAAGAAAAGAAAAGAGGGATGGAAATAGAAGATGACACAAAGAGAAACTTGAAAGAAAAAGAAAAATAGGATAAATTATACCACATAAAGAGGAGCATGGAAAGGGGAGGGGAAGCATACTATCATAAGAAGGAAGGGGAGAGAGTGCTAATAGATAACACTTAAACCTTACTCTCGGTGGAATCAAATTCTGAGAGGAAAGAGCATCCAGATCCATTAAGATATCAAATTCTATCTTACCTTACAGGGAATTTGAGAGGGAAAAACCAAGTAGAGAGTTGGGCAGGGAGTTCCAAAAGGGAGGGAAAGAGAGAGGAGTGGGAATTTAATAGACCCTAAAGAAAAATTAGAGGGGAATAATATGGGAGGGGTGGGAAAGGAAGTAAAAACAGAGTGGGGATTTGGGAGACTGATTAAAAGCAAAACAAGGGTATAGAAGGAAATACTGAATGAAGGAGAAGAACTAGGAGAGGAAATCAAAATGATTACTAAACACGGTAATCATAACTCTGAATGTGAATGGGATGAAATCACCAATTAAATGGAAGCAAATAGCAGAGTGAATTAGAAACCAAAATCCCACCATATGTTGTCTACAAGAAACACACATGAGACAGGTTGACACACACAGGGTAAAGGTAAGAGACTGGAGCAAAATCTATTGGGCATCAACTGAGAAAAAGAAGGCAGGGGTGGCAATCATGGTTTCTGATAAAGCCAAAGTAAAAATAGGTCTGATTACGAGAGATAGGGAAGGTAATTACATCCTGATAAAAGACAGTATAGACAATGAAGAAATATCAGTACTCGACATGTATGCATCAAATGGTACAGCATCCAAATTTTTAAAGGGGAAACTAGTGGAGTTAAAGAGGAAATAGATAGTAAAACTATACTAGTGGGGCATCTGAAACTTCCTTTATCATATCTAGATAAATTAAACCAAAAAATAATTAAGAAAGATGAAAGAGATGTGAATGAAATCTTAGAAAAATTAGAGTTAATTGATATATGGTGAAAAATAAATAGGGACAAAAACAAATACACGTTTTCAGCAGCACATGGTACACTAAAAAAGGCTGATCATGTACTAGGGCATAAAAACATGGCAAACAAACTGAATAAAGGAGAATTAATAAATGCAAACAATTCAGATCATGATGCAATAAAAATAATAATAATTAGTAAGGGTACATAGTAAGCAAATCAAAAATTAATTGGAAATGACATAATATGATTCTCCAGAATTGGTTGGTTAAAGAAGAAATCACAGAAATAATTCATAATTACATTGAAGAGAATGACAATGAGGAGACTTCATATCAAAATCTATGGGATGCAGCCAAAGCATTACTCAGGGAAAAATTTATATCCCTGAGTTCATATATTAAGAAATCAGAGTGGGAAGAATTCAATGAGGTGAGCATGCAAATTAAAAAAAAACTAGAAAGAGAACAAACTAAAAATCCCAAGATAAAAACAAAATTAGAAATCCTAAAGTTAAAGGAGGAATTAATAAAATAAAAAGTGAAGGAACTATTGAATTAATAAATGAGCTAGAAACTGCTTATTTGAAAATAAAACTAAAACAGATAAAGTACTGGTTCAAATATGAAAAGAGAAAGATCACCTCTAATGAAGAGGAAATTACAATAATTATAAGAGCCATTTTGCCCACTTATATGGCAATGAATACAACAATCTAAGTGATATAGATGAATATTAACAAAAATATAAACTGCCTAGAGTAACAGAAGAAGAAATAGAATACTTAAATAATCCCATATCAGGAAAAGAAATTGAACAAGCCATCAAAAAACTCCCTAAGAAAACATCCCCAGGGCCAGATGGATTCACAAGTGAATTCTATCAAACCTTTAAAGTACAACTAATCCTAATACTATAAAAATGATTTGACAAAATAAGCAAAGGAGTTCTACCAAATTCCTTTTATGACACAAATATGTTATTGATTACAAAGCAAGGCAGATCAAAAACAGAGAAAGAAAACTACAGGACAATCTTCTTAATGAACAAAGAAACAAAATTCTTAAATAGAATATTAGCAAAAGGTCTCCAGCAAGTGATCATGAGAGTTATTCACTATGAGCTGGTCAGATTTATACCAGGAATGCAGGGATGGTTTAATATTAGGAAAACCAGCAACATAATTGACCATATGAACAAGCAAACCAACAGAAATCACATTATCTTAATAGATGCAGAAAAGGCCTTGACAAAATATGATAGTAATTCTTATTGAAAACACTAGAAAATATAGGAATAGAAGGGCCTTTCCTAAAAATAATAAACAGCATATATTTAAAGCCTTCAACAAGCATCATCTGCAATTGGGATGAATTAGAAACCTTCCCAATAATATCAGGAGTGAAACAAGGATGCCCATTATCACCTCTATCATTTGACATTGTACTAGAAACACTAGTAGTAGCACTTAGAGAAGAAAAAAGAAATTGAAGGTATTAAAGTAGGCAGTGAGGAGAATAAATAATCACTCTTTGCAGATGATATGATGGTCTACTTAAAAAAATCCTAGAGAATCAACTAAGAAGCTTGTAGAAATAATCAACAACTTTAGCAAAGTTGCAGGATACAAAATAAATGCACATAAATCATCAGCATTTCTATATATTTGCAACACATTCAAGCAGCAAGGGTTAGAAAGAGAAAATCCTTTTAAAATAATCCTAGCCAATATAAAATATTTGGGAATCTTTTTGCTAATACAAACACAGGAATTATTTGAACACAGCTACAAAACACTTTCCACACAAGTAAAACTACTTTTAAACAATTGGAGCAACCTGAACTGTTCATGGGTAGGACAAGCTAACATAATAAAAATCACAATCCTACACAAATTAATTCATTTATTCAGTGATATTGAAAGACAATACCTTTCAAACTACCATAAAACATATTTACTGAATTAGAAATAACTATAACAGTTCATTTGGAAGAACAAAATATCAAGAATATCAAGGGAAATAATGAAAAATAATGTGAAGAAGGAGGTCCTAGCAGTACTGAAATAAAAAAAAATTGGGTAAATAGGGTGCTTGGTGGTACAGGTTTTTGATGGTTGTTAGGGCCAGTTATCAGAAGTACACAGCTTTGGGGAGGCCAATATATAAATGGAAATTTTGAACCTTGGATTTCATCCCTTTAGTTTTCCCCAAATTTCTTTTAATCTCTCCTGCAGCTTCACATTTGAGTGGTCATGTTATTGTTTTATAGTTGGCTGTAACTCCTCCCTCTTTAGTTCCTGGGAGCAAGCTGGTTAGTTCCTTTTAGTTAGTCTCTTTTGTTAGCTTATTATTAATGAAATATTTATAAATAAAATATTTAGTGTTTTGCATATTAATTTCAATCTCCACCTTTTTTGGTAATCACAATGGGATAGAATTCTCAAATATTTTTCTAAAATAGATTTTCAGTATAAGTTTGCCCAAGAGCTGAGAGCTAGAGTTTCCCTTTTTCTCCTATGCTCCTGCGTTTTTTTTCTTCACTGGCCACCAAGCCTGCCTGCTTTCTTTATTGCTGCCTTTTCACACCCATCTGCTTGAGTCAGAGTTCCTCACTGTTCCCTACTCTGCCAAGCCTAGCCAATCTAAACTGCTTTTTTTCAATGGACTGGTGAGAACTCCAATCCCTCCCCCCCCCCTCTGCTACCATTTTTTAAGCTGAAGTCTTAAACTGATCCTGGACTCCTGGCTGAGAGGGACTTGCAATTCAGGATTTTTTTTTCCACAGGAAGGGGACCTCTCTGCATTTTTTTTTCTTTTGAGGGCAAAGAGACTAAATCAGTAGATTTGAAGTAGAAGTTTTTGTGCTTTTGCCTCTACCTTTTGGCCAGTTATCTCATATGCAAATACCCTATTGTTATACAGCAATATTTTGTCTTTTTGTGTTTAATATGTAAATAAACTTCCATTCAGTGTTGTTTTTTATTATATGCACTATTTTTATTATATGCAACTAAATATTCTGGTAGAGTTACCAAATAATCCTTGCAATGGGGATAATTTAGGAAAGGTGTGTGGTAAGAAGGGATTTTGAAGGGAGGTTGTCAGGGACTTGCTAGGTAAATAATATGGGTTACAGGTAGGATGGAATGGAGAGATTCAGGATATAATATGAGGCTGAAGTCAGGGAATATAGCACTGAAGGTAACAAAATCTTCAAGGAGAGGAGGAATTAATCTAAACAGGCAAAGACATCAGGGTTTATAGACTAGGACTTAGACTAAAGACAAACTGTGGGAAATAGACTGAACTGAAATTAACTACAGGCTTTAGTTAATTTCACAGGAAGGGACTTGTTTTGAAGTTACACCTTCCTTCAAGATGGATACCCCAGCTTCCCTTAAAGCCCAGAGTATATGGGTTCTTTCCCTCTTCTTCCCTCTCTTACTAATTAACTGACAAAGTAACTAAAGGTCTGTTGAAACACAAAAGGGTTTATTGTCTTTAAGGTTGATTTGTCAAGAAAGTGGATTAAGGAAGCCCTAACAGTTGTTTAAAGAAACTCAGGTGGGGGAAAGGAGGCAGAGATGAGGTTTGAGCAAGGTCCTGCCTTAACTCAGCTCTCAAGGTGATCTTTGAAATCTAAAGGGAGTAAAGGAATAAGATGATGACTAACTAACTTCTTTAGATAAAATACTACCAAATTATAGTTAAACCCCTCACAGATTTGAACTACTCTCTAATTTACTCTCCTTAATCACTCCACAGACATTTAAGGTAAGGGAAGGAAGGTAGGGAATAAGGTAGGGTATGAAGCTACAAAGGGTTTATCTAAACTAACAAATTCTTCAATAAATATTCCAAAGCTAGGCTAAATTTTCAATTCTTAAGATAGGCAAGGAAGCAGCTCAGCTAGTCTGACTCTCTCTCCACGAGATCCCCAAACCAAATGAAACTTTCCTTCAAGATTCTAAACTTCTAACTGATTTCAGAACTCAGCCAAAGCTTGAAAAAAACTGTCATGACCCCTTTCTCTGCACTACATCCACTCCCTGTCAGGGTTAATAGCCACATGTTAAAATAGTGATATGATAGACATTTTGAAATTTTTGTTAGCCTTTTATAATTAGTGAATATACTATGAGTTATATGATCTACTTAACACTGAAAATCAGAAAGTAAATGACTTTTATTTTGACCATTTTATTTATTTAATTTTGTCCTAAATTGTCTGCTAAAATATCTTTTTTTTTTTTTTAATTTTTTTTTTTATTTTAAACCCTTAACTTCTGTGTATTGACTCATAGGTGGAAGAGTGGTAAGGGTAGGCAATGGGGGTCAAGTGACTTGCCCAGGGTCACACAGCTGGGAAGTGTCTGAGGCCGGATTTGAATCTAGGACCTCCCGTCTCTAGGCCTGGCTCTCAATCCACTGAGCTACCCAGCTGCCCCCTTGCTAAAATATCTTTGATTATGCCTTTTTGTGGGTAGATTGTACATAAATTTAATACTTTTTTCCTTTTTTTGTTTTGTTTTGTTTTGTGTTTTAAATTGGGCAATATTTCTCTTTCTGATTTTGTTTTCTTTTGGGGTGGAAAATCAAGAATGGTTTGATGTAGAAGATGACATTTGACCTGAACTTGAAAAACAAAGATTCTAAGAAGCAGAAGGGAGGAAGGAATATATTCCCAATATGTTCTTTAGACCTTGCCCTTCCCTCATACTATTGTCCTATCTTCTCTCCCTTTCTCAGTCAGACTCCTAGAATGGAAAAAAAAATAAACCAAAAAACAGATTACACTTTTTGCTTCTGCTTCCTTTCTTTTCATTCACACCTCAGTCTTTTTCAATCTGGCTTCCATTATCATCTCTCAAATGAAATTGCTCTTTCCAAAGTTTTCTGTGGTCTCTTAGTTGCTACAACTAATGTTTGTTATTTGTTTGGTGTTTCCTCAGCCCTCATCCTTTTTTTTTTTTTAATTTTCTACTGTTGAAACTCTTTGGCCATGAACTTTTCCAGCTCTTCTCTTTTCAAGGTTTCCATGATATTGAACTTTATTGGTTTTCTTCCTATATCTTAAAGTATGTCCTCAATCTACTTTCCTCTTTTTTAGATGATGTTCTCTAAATTTTAATGATTTGATCTTTTTTGAATCAATCTTCTTTGATTTATTCTTCTTCTTTCTACTTTCTTTCTGTCTGTCTGTCTGTCTGTCTGTCTGTCTCTTTCTCTCTTCTCATCAACTACCCTGTGTAAAAGGGAATTCTTTTCTCTCTTTGAGTTTACACTCATGAAAGGGATTCCTTTATGCTCTTTCCCTAATTGGAGCTAACATTTTGGTTATCAATAACTTAAGTACCCCAATTTAGCACCTCACTAGATTGTGAAGACAGGATTAACTCTCCTTTGTCTACCTTTTGATTGAATCAACAAAAGCTTGAACTAGGTAGAGGAGCTAGCAAACCACTTAGAGAATTCCTACCCTCAGAAACTCACCTTTCTTGTTGAATCATTGTTTCTATACATATAACTCACAGAACCTATAAACATAAGCCCTATATATTCCTTTAGCTTCAGTCCCTTATAACCAAATGACTATTAGACATGTCTAACTGAATATCATAGAGACATGTCAAATGATATGTTAGAGCTAAACTTATTGACTCCTCCCCAAAGCCACCCTTTTGAACTTCCACTGTTTGTTAAAGCCACTAATTTTCTTCCAATATTTCAGATTCATAACTCTTTATTAGAGTCAATTCCTCACTCACCTTCATCAGACATATCTTATTAGTCACAAAAAATCAACATTTCCACTTCTAAAACATCTACAACTTCTGCAACCTAGAGAAGGATAGGCATGGCTGCTAGGAAAGTAAAGGGTATTTTGTGTGTGTGTGAGGAGGTGGTGTTTAAGCTGCATCTTCAAAGAAGAAAGGGTTTCTAAGGCTCCGGTGGGGAGATATGAGGAGATGACATGCAAAGACAAAAAATGGAAAGAAAAAGTTTTCAGAAAGAAAATTCCAAACCAACAAAATCCACACAAAATAAATTATCCAAACCACAAATAATGAGAATGCCATCACCTAATGCAATGATCTTTCTACTACATTATACTGTCTTACAACAATCCATTCCAATTTTGAGTATTACTTTTCTTCCTTTTAAACTCTCTCTCTCTCTTTTCTCTCTCTCTTCCTCTCCCTCTCCCTCTCCCTCTCTCTTTCTCTCTCTCTCTCTCTCTCTCTCTCTCTCTCTCTCCATATATATGTATATATATGTATATATACATACATGTATATATACATACATACATAAAAGAGTATATATTCAAAATAATTCTTACTATTTGTTACTGTGTCTAAATTGTGAGACTATAGAACATAAATTTAATGTGAATTAATTGTATCTGAGATTTAGAGAAGTACTATTCTAAAGCATTGCTTAATTGGATTAATTGATGCATGACTAAATGAGACAATGGGCTATCAGTCTCAGTGGGTGTTAATAGTACCTATTATTTCAAAAGCTAAATTTATTTTGAAATAATGAAACAAAAAATAAGTATTCAAGAAGAAAGACTCATAGATTTGTATTAGAACTATATTTTTGGAAAGGTTGAAAAATTGAACTGAACTACCAATCAAAGTTATGCTACATCTCTGGGTATTTTTCAGGCTGAAATAGAAGCCCATGTGTTTGAGATAGCTTAGGGGCTTTCAAGTCTGAAAATAAGGGATGAGTTACTGGCTTCTGAAGGCCTTTCTGAGGTATTATATCTTTATATTAGTATGAAATGCTAAAATTAGTTAGCTTTTCTTGTAATGGAAGTGAAATTCCATGGAGTATTAACTCAAAATATGAAATAGTTTAACCTGAGACATTTTGCTAATGCTACACAATTTGGATAAGTAATATTTTATCATTTTTAACTTATAACAGAATCCTGTTATCATAAATATAAGAAATGGTATTCTAGAACCAGGGTCTAGAGTTCTTACCCTTGTCAAATTTAAAAGAACATTTTATGGAACCATTCCTTTTCATGATCATATCTTATCTTGCATTATAGTTATTTGAATACTTTTTCTTTTGTATGTGATACAGCCCAGTAACTGAGACTATAAAATCACATTGTAGATAGAATTTGATCAATACTAAAAGAGGACCCTATTGATTTGTAAAGTAAAATATTTCCTCAAAAACTGTTCTCAAATAAGGTGTCTTCCATTCATATAGAAAACCATATAAGATTTTTGAAACATGTGTTTGATAAATTTGTTTGAAGATTGATCACTAATACCAAAATAGCATAAAATAGGGGGCAGGAATTTATGCTCAACAAAGGTATATGATACTACTAAAGAGGAAGTCAAATGTATTTTCTAAATTAAAGAAGACTTCCTTATAGAGTGAGAGTATAAAGATACCATTTGGACATATAATTATGTTAATCATACATTCCTGGTGGAGTAATGTAGCACTTTGAATTTGATCAAAAGAAGGAAAATGTGAAATATTTTTGGAAAATTATGAAACAATTTTTAATGTTCTAAATTTCTCTCTGAAACAAAACATTAGTGAAATGATGGAGCCATTGAAATATTGATAGTTATTATTGGCTGTAGTTATCACTTAAAGTCCAAATGTGGTTGTTGTTCATACTTAATTTTGAAGAGAACCAATGGGAAGAATTACATTTCAGCGAGACAGAGTCATCAGCCTCAGACCTCTCCCAGAGTCATCAAAGTCCAATGGCAAGACAAAAGTTAGGACAACTGGCAGTAAGCTGGGATTCAGTGGATGGCCTTAGCTTTTTTGATATCTGACCAAGCTCTAAGTGTCTCACAATGCTTACTGTAGTTACCTTTGTGGACACTGGAACAAATTGTTCTTATCTTCTCATTCCACCAAAGGAAATATTCACATGATATTGTGGTAGATACCTCACTAATTCACTGATGGATCTGAAACATGTCACTTACCTTTTACCTGGTGTAGCCCATTTATTCAATTTCTTTTACTGGGGTATGGCTGTTGCACATGCTACAAGTTATTGGAGCCATCAGTGACAATTGGGTGAAAGATAGACACCAAAAATGGATGAACAACTTTGGAAAGGATTCAGCAAGCCTCATCAAAAATTCTAGTATCCCTTAAATGACCCATAGACCCAGATAAGGTAGCTTGGAGCAGAAAACAGAAGCAAATTGATATCATTAATTTGAGCATGATTTAGTTTATAGAAAGAAGAAGAACCACATGATTTAAATCTATATAATGCCTCCAATTTCCTTATTCACTTTACTGCCTTAGGGATTCACAAACCCCCATCCACAGTGCCAATCATCTATTCCAACCATACCTCTGCCTTAATTTCCCTACTACCTATAGCCTAATCCCCTTATTACCTCCCTGCAATATTCCCTTATTACATCCTGAAATTCCTTTATTACATATGACATTAGGAATATAATTTGCTTATGTGCCAATTTGGATGACTGGCATTGAAGAAACAAATGAAAAAAAAACTACAAGATTTATCTCATCATTAGACCACTTGTCATGCTCTTGTCCAGTAGAGCTCATATCATTACACTAAGTTTAAGACAAGCTATATTTCAGCTATCAAAATGATTGATATTGTTATTAATTCTAATAACAATAATGCATAGAGAACAGTGTTGATCAATATAAAGGATTGGTTTAAGTATAATTTGATCTTCTATACTTGAGAAATATTTTAACATTACATAGGGGTCCTTTGATATTAGATACCTAGTGTTCACCATGAATAAAACAAAAATATCTTTTTAAGATTTGTAATTCTGAGAGAATTAAAAAACTCCTTTAACATGATTTCCTTAGTTCTATGACCATTAACAATTTCACTTGTAACACGTTCATAGTCTCATTCTCCTTGAGCCCTCATGCATTTTGATTTTGTAGCATAAGCATAAAAGCAACAGAACATGTTTCTTATTTAAGTGATTGAAATTAATATTATGTTACCATCATCAGTCATAAAAATAATGTGTCTAGTGATGGGAAGAGTGTCATAGACAATGGAATTTAAGTGGCTAAGGAGAGAATTCTTTCTACCTCTTACCTTCTTCTTGAATCACAGAAACTTTTCCAAAGGGAACTTAGAATCTTTTAGCTAGTTCAAATTCTGGATTTGATTACTAATCATATAATATAGTTCTTTAAGTGATTACATGTAACCACAACCAACTGCAACTAAGGAATAGAGAAATACTTGTAGATAATATTTGCTACAAAAAATGACACATGGATGTTCTTCTCTTTGCATGCACAATTTTGATTCATGAGTATGCACATAATATTTATATCTTGATCTTGGAAAATCCTATCTGTTCCCAACTTTTTCTTTGATAATACTGATATACCAACTGCCTCTTTAACTAGAGAACCATCAGTTTCCCCTCAGGCTATTATGTATAAATTAATCATGTGGGTAGTTAATTAAGGGGGTGGGAATCAATATTACCAATCAGAATTTGCTTCTTGTTATCTTTCAATGGGTCCTAGAGATGAATGAGGAATTAGGAACTTGTTACCCTTTACATTATACCAGTGTCATTTGGTTTCTACCTCCCTGGTCTTTCCAATATTATATATTTGTTTTTCATTCTATTCTTGCTGTCTGAGTTGCCATCAGAGTACTGTGATGGACCTTCTCTACTTTTCTTGAAGTCATCCCTTCAGTGATTCCCCCATGGTTTCAAATTTTTATGTGTGACAAAAAAAAAGTCTCCCTCTACAATCATTCTTGCCTTTCCACCTGCCCACATGTTCCACAGAAAAATGTGTAATAACACCTGAAACACTTACCTCATAGGCTGTTATAAAAAATAGATATATTGTAGTTTTTATTTAGTCATTTTTAGTAGTTCCTTACTCTTAGTGACCTGATTTTTTTTTATATTTTGGCACAGATGCTGGAGTTGTTTGTCATTTCCTTCTCCAGCTCATTTTACAGATGATGAAACTTAGGCAAACAGGGTTAAGTGACTTTCCCAGGGTCACACAGTAATAAGCATCTTAATTCTGATTTGAATTCAGGTCCTCCTGACTCCAGGCCTTATGTGCTATCTATTGTGTTACCTAGTCACCCTCAGATCTATGTAATGTACATAATAAAATATTAAACTCTATGTCAATGTTAGGTAACCCAACTTATTGAATTTTTTCTAATCCTTTAACACCTCCCTCTCCCCTCAGGATTCACATAGTAACTTCTTTTTCAATCTATTCTTCCCTGATCAGTCATTTCCTGATCTATGGTATGCACCTGCTTGATTTCTTCTTTGTAATTATGTTCCAGTTGACAGTTGAACTTGTAGTTATTTGTGAACATATCTTACCATAATGCTAGAGAATAAAGTTCTTGAATGAATGGACTTTTTAGCTATGTTTTCTACAGCTTCTAAAACATAGTAGTTACCTTAAAATATTTGTTTAATTGGATAAATCTCTAAGAGATTTCTATCTTGGATTAAAAAAATATTGAGTCTGTTCTTGGGGTTATGTGATTTTGTAGCCACAATTTCTTCTTTTAAAATTTCACTTAGAATATTTTTTCATGGTTACATGATTCATATTCTTTCCCTCCCCCTCCCCTAACGAATAAGCAATTAAACTGGGTTTTACATGTATCATTGATCAAGACCTATTTCCATATTATTATTTGCAATAGAGTGATCAATTAGTGTCTACATCCCCAATCATATCCCCATTGAACCATGTGATCAAGGCAATGTTTTTCTGTGTTTCTACTCACACAGTTCTTTCTCTGGAAGTGGATAGCATTCTTCCTCATAAGTGCCTCAGAATTGTCCTGGGTCATTGCATTGCTGCCAGTACAGAAGTCCATTACATTCTATTTTACCACAGTGTATCAATCTCTGTGGACAACATTCTCCCTGTTTTGCTCCTTTCTCTCTGCGTCAATTCTTGGAGGTCTTTCCAGTTCACATGGAATTCCTCCAGTTCATTATTCCTTTAAGCACAATAGTATTCCATCAACAACAGATCACACAATTTGTTCAGCCAATTGATGAGCACCTCCTCATTTTTCAATTTTTTGCTACCACCTAGAGCACAGATATAAATATTTTTGTAGACGTATTTTTCCTTATTATTTCTTTGGGGTACAAACCCAGCATTGGTATGGCTGGATCAAAGGGCAGACAGTCTTTTAAAGCCCTTTGGACATAATTCCAAATTGCCTTCCAGAATGGTTGGATCAATTCACAACTCCACCAGCAATGCATTAGTGTCCCAATTTTGCCACATCCTCTCCAATATTTATTACTTTCCTTTACTGTCATATTGGCCAATCTGCTAGGTGTGAGGTGGGAAAGAGGATGTACCAATCAAGTTCTCCCTATTTAAGCTTCTGTTTACATTGGCTCACATCACCATGTAAGACAAGAAGCCTGTTGAATCATGGGAAATGTAGTTTGAAATGAAATCTAAATGTCCCACAGGAAGTTTAGACCAGGGATCTCAAGATTAGTTCAAGGATCCCCAAATTTCCAATATCACACTCAGGAATTTCCCATAATTCTCTGTTGTTTCCAACAGATGCTGCTGGCTCATGCTCTCAGCATGCAACATTCTCTGTGTAGAATTTTCTACTCTAGGCTCAGAAAAACTAACTATGAAGCATAAGCACTGAAAAGTTTTACAAAGCTAGAAAGGCTACAGTACAAACCTCATAATGGACTACACAACTGCCATTTAAACATTATTTACAAATGGTTTGGAGGTCATCACTAGAAGGTTTACCACTCAGTGATTAACTGAAATTTTTAGCCCCAGGTCTACTTTTGAATTGTAAAGCATTTATGGTCTGTTCTGGTACAAATAGTCCAGTGAAACACTGAAAGATCCTCATCAGAGACTGATAGAATTAAAGAGTTAAAAAAGACAGTCTATTTTCTCAAATTTTCTCATTTTATAGGTTAAGAAACAGAGGCCCAGATACTGAATTACTTTTCTAACAATCTCTAAGGCCTAATAAATCCCTTTTCTGATATAAATACTATGTGTATACAAGCTTTAAAATCTCCAATATTCTTCCTTTACCATCATTGTATAACAATTATAATAACAAAAGAGAGACTAGTGGATCTCAGATGTCTAGTATGTCCCATTTATTTTTTTCCTATGGTTTTCAAATAAAAAAGTTTGTGGAGCCTGAGACACATCAGCCAAAATCAGATAGAGATTTCCTTTGCTGGTTGTCTTCTTTGACAATAGCCATGATTAAAAACTATGAAAAGCAGATGTATTTGAAAATATGATTGAAGTACTTTCAGGATAATGACATTTTCCTTCCTTTTTGAAAAAAAAAAGCCCAAGAGATGATATTTGCAAGGCCAATACTCATACTACAGTGACACCTAGGCTCTCTGTGGTCTGTTTCTTTAGCTATGCATCTTGCAGCTGGCAAGCTTTAGATAGAGACATGCTAACTCATAAGAGCTGGAATTCCTGTCAATCAAAAATACATATCAGCCATGGGGGAAGGAAGATACGTTTTCTGCTTTTGCTTTACAGAGGCTATTTTATCTTATTATTTTTCTGGGTTGGCATTGCCAGATGTTGTTGCTAACACATCTGGAGAACACATTTTTCTTTGCTTTTGGTGCTGGATGAGAGAATGCTGTCAAATGTGGCTAAAAGCCAACTGATTCTTTCAAGCGGGTAAAGGCAACAGGAAGGTAGATGCTGGCTAATCACAGAATGGAATTGCTATGTTTGAGGTTATTGGATCTTTGATTGACTCCCTGTTTGCACTACTGTACTCTGCATTATTCAGTAAATCTACCTTGCTCAGCATTTTTTCATTGAGTACTGGGCAATTTGCCTTTTATCTGACATTGTTGGTGCGCAGACCTAAAGTAGATGTTGAAAATGTCAGTCACTAGAATTGATGATTGAAAAGGATTGTAATTAACCTTGTTATTTTTTGAGGTTTCTTATTAAAGAATTCTACTCATTGTCACTAAACTTGTTTTCTCTACGTTACTGTCAGACTGTGCTATTCCTTGCCTCAGAAGACTGCATTGAGTTGCTTTCTCTTTCCATATCAAGACTGAAGTCTTACTCTTTTACATTCAAACTTTAGAATAGAACTCATAGGGTTAGATGTGGTTTCTGGGTGTCTTTTTCCCCCTCATCTTTATCTAATCCTGCTGAGTGATTTTTCTTTATCACTCTTTATTCAATCATCATCACCATCATTCAATGAGCAACCCTCTAAATTTATAGTGTGAAAAATATTTTATTATTTATTATTATTTATTATTTATAGGTGAAAAATATTTCAGAAATAGCCTAATTAAAATTATTCATTTTAAATTGAAAAAATATATTACCAGAATTGTTAAATAACTTCCTCAAGGCCATAAAGGTGATAGGTATCAGAGTTAAATTTTAAATATTGATCGGAAGATGTCTACAAAACCAGTGAATTTATTTTTTTGGTATTTATTTTATGTTTTCAATTAATAAGATTTATTTATTTTTCATTTCTATTCACCTTCATTGGATTAAAAAAGAAACAAAGAAAAAAGAAAACCCAGTAACACATATGGATGGTCAAACAAAACAAATTCCAATCTTAGACCTGTCCAAATATTGATCTCTCTTTTTGCATCTTGAGTGCATTACCCCTCTCTCTAGCATGGTGTGGAAAGCTAGTGTTGTTGTTTTCCCATTATGCCACAGTGCTATAGAAGATGCATAAACCTGAAGCAAGAAATTAGTCCATAACTGTGATGTCTGTGGTGCAGAAGAAGCTATTTATTAAAGCAGATAGGCAATTGTTTCTGAGATCTGTACTTAAAAGTCCCTTGAATTCTAAGATTTCCTTGTATCTCCTCAATATTTGTCTTGTAAATTCTAATTCATATGTTTTGTTTCCCCCACTAGAAAGTTAAGTTCCATAACAATAGGGACTATTTTTTGTTTTATTCTCAGAGTTTAGCAGAGCCTGGCATAGAGTAAGTCCTTAATAAGTACTTATTGATTGATCAATTATAGTCTTAAAATATCTTGGGAACACTGGGAAGCTGCATGGTAGGCCAAAGGCAATTCATAAAGAAGCATATGTAAGAATGAAGAGTCGAACTTGGGACTATGTCACTACAAGGATGGCCCTTGAATCTCAAAGTCTATACAAGGTTTTCACTTGTGTGTAGGTGAATAAACACAATATACACTAGGCATAATTATACATAGTAATCTAGCATTTTATACTTCTAAAGATCCAAGCTTTGTGGACCAGAGTTTTTAAATTAAATTAAAATAAATTAAAATTTATTCATTTGGGGTTTTTTTCGTTACATTAAAATACCCAGTTACCTCCCTCCCTTCCTCTTTCTACTCTTCCCATTAGAAATGGCATAACTTGATTATATCTATATCTATACAGGTTCTTTTTCCATTTTTGCTGATCACCTTAGAAGATAAACCCGATAGAGATATTGCTAGGCCAGTGATGGCAAACCTATGACATGCATGTCAGCACTTCTATGCATAGCCGTTTTCAATGACATGCAGCCTCATGTGGCCACATACAGAGAAGTCTGGGGCCACCTGCCAAGGATAAATCATTTGCTGTAGTTTAGTGTGGATACTCTGTGCGCTATAGATGACAATTCTACCTATATTAATTTACTTGTTTTGGTTTATTAAATATAGTTATATATTATTACAATTATACATTTTATGTTATTTTATTACGTTATGTTATGTTATTTAAACTATAAATATTGCAAAATTATGTTTTTTTTTTTGTCAAAGTGACATACTACCCTACTTATGCTCAGTTTTTGGGAGAATTTTGACACACCAAGCTCAAAAGGTTGCCCATCACTGTGCTAGGCCAAAAGGTACACACAGATTTATAACTCTTAGAAAATGATTCCAGGTTGCTTTCCAAAATAGTTGGACCAGTTCACAGTTCTACCAACCATGTATTAAGAGTACTCATTTTCCCATATCCCCTCCAATATTTTTTTTATCATTTTAGCTAATCTGTTATTGAGAGATGATATTTCAGAGTTGACCTTATTTGCATATCCCTAATTAATAATACTTTAGAGCATTTTTATATAGTTATAAATAGATTTGATTCCTTCATCACCAAACTGTTCATATCTTTTGACCATTTACCAATTGGGAAATGGCTCATATTTGTATGTATTTGAAAAAAATATCCATATATTTTAGAAATGAGACTTTTGTCTTAGAAAAATGTCTATAATTGTTTCCCCAATAGACTGCTTTCCTTCTTATCCTGGCTACATTAGTTGTTTTTTTTTTTTTTTTTTTTTTTTTGTATAAACCCTTCTTAATATAATGAATTCAAAATTACCCATTTTACATTTCACAATACTTTCTTTTGTTTGTTCAAAAATTCTCCTCCACTTTATAAGTATGATAGGTAATATATTCCCTATTCTTTTAATTTTCATATAATATTTCCCTTCGTGCCTTTCCCATGTATCATTTTATTCTTATCTTGGTAAATAGTGTGAGATATTGGTATATACCTAGTTTCTGTCAGAATATTTTCCATTTCTCAACAATTGTTATCAAATAGTGAATTCTCATGGCTCAAATATGGATCTATATTGTTCTCAAATCAAAGGTTACTATAATCTTTCACAACTGGTTTTTGTATATCTATTCTGATCTACTGATCTACTTTTTTATTTCTTAACTAGCACGAGATATGTTTGATAAGTATAGATTTTTAATGATTATTGTATTATGATGCAGTTTACAACCTGGTATGGCTAAGTTACTTTCATGTTATTTTTAAAAAATTAATTCCTTGATATTACTAACCTCCTATCTTTCTAGATGAATTTTATTATTTTTTTCTAGCTTTATAAAATAACTTTTGGTAGTTCTGTTGGCAAGGTACTGAATAAGTAAATCAATCTAGGTATAATTTTCACCTTTAATATAATGATCCAGCCTACCCATGAATAATTTAATATTTCTCTAATTCTTCAGATCTGACTTTAATTAGTATGAAAAATGTTTTGTAATTGTGTTCATAATTCATAGGTTTATAAAGGTAGGTCAACTCTCCAGTATTTTGTATTATCTATAGCAATTTTAAATGGGTTTTCTTTTTCTTGTTAGTTGAATTCTTTGGAAATATGAGAAACACTAATGATTTATGTGGGTTTATTTTATATCTTCCCACTTTGCCAAAGTTGTTAATAATTTCAACTAAGTATTTATAGTTTATTTCTAGCATTCTCTAAGTACATCATTATAGCGTCACCAAAGTGATAGTCTTATTTTTTCATTGCCTATTTTAATTCCTTCAATTTCTTCTTTTACTGACATAAATAGCATTTCCAGTAAAATATTGAATAACAATGATGATAATGAACATTCTAGGTTATCCCATTTATAAATAATTTTTGCTTATGGTTTTATATTAATATTACTTATTATTTTAAGCAAAACTCCATTTCTTCTCATATTTTATAGTGTCTTAATAGGAATGAGTTTTGTCAAAATATTTTTTAGATCTATTGAGAAAATCATATGATTTATGTTTGTTTTGTTATTGATATAGTTTGTTATACAGGTTGGTTCCCTAATATCTAACTAATTTTACATTTTTGGTATAAATTTCATGTGGTCATAGTATATGACGCTTATGACTTATTGCTGTAATCTCCTTGTTATTGTTTTATTTAGAATTTTTGCATCAATTTTTGATAGAGGAATTAGTTTATTGGTTTTTTTTTTCCTCACTTTTTTGCCCTTCCTGATTTGGGTATGAGTCCCCCTATTTATGTAGTAAAAGGAATTTGGCGGCATTCCTTCTTTGCCCATTTTCACAACAGTTTATATTGTGTTTTGTACATTATGTATTAGTATGTATATTATATATTAGTTTATATTATTATAGCTTATTATTACTTACATGGTATTGGAATTAATCATTCTTTAAATGTTTGGCTTAATTCACGTTTTTTTAAAAAATTTTTTTTTAAACCCTTGTACTTCGGTGTATTGTCTCATAGGTGGAAGATTGGTAAGGGTGGGCAATGGGGGTCAAGTGACTTGCCCAGGGTCACACAGCTGGGAAGTGTCTGAGGCCGGGTTTGAACCTAAGACCTTCTGTCTCTAGGCCTGACTCTCACTCCACTGAGCTACCCAGCTGCCCCCGGCTTAATTCACTTTTGAATCCATCTGGTTCCAGTAATTTTTTCTTGTGGAGCTCACTGATGGCTTGTTCATTTTGTTCTCTAAGATAGGGTTATTTATTCTTAGCTGAGATTATTTTATTCCTCCTATTAAACTGGGTAACTTGTATTTTTGTGAATATTCATCAGCTTCACTTAGATTTTCATATTTTTTGGCATATAATTCAAAAAAATAAATTCTAATAATTGATTTTATTTCTTCTTCATTGTTAGTAAATCCATCTTTTTCATTTTTGAGCCTGGCAATTTGATTTTCTTCTTTAAAAAATCAAATTAAGCAGTGGTTTATCTATGTTATTAATTTCCCATAAAACCAATTCCTGATATTATTTATTTGTTCAATGATCTTCTTAATTTGAAGTTTATTATTCTCTCCTTTGATTTTTAGGATATACAATTTTTTGTTTAATTGGAATTTTAAATTAGTTATTTTCTAGATTATTTTAGTTGTGTGACCAATTCAATTAGTTCCTTTGTTCTCTTGAATATCATAGTCCAAGTTCCCTGATTTTTTAATGGTCAGAGCTACTATTTTATCTTGATTATTGCTCCACGATATCTGATTTTTTTTCTTTATGGCTATTTGAGGTGTTTTCTCCTTGACTTGAGGGCACTGGAATTGGCTATAATATTCCTGATAATTTTCATTTTTATATCTCATTCAGGATGTGATTGGTGAATTCTTTCAATTTGTATTTTACCCTCTGAATATAGGATTTTAGGGCAGTTTTCTTGGACAATTTGTTGAAATATTATGTTTAGATTCTTTTTTATCATGGATTTCAGGTAGTCTAATCATTATTAAATTCAATTCTTCATATATTTGGGTTGTTACTTTTTGTCTCCTTTTGAGCATGAAAATTAAATTAACAAGAATGTATTTTTTCTTATTCCCACTTATTCCTATTAGGAAAAAATGAGAAATGTGAAAAAAAACTATTTAAGAAAACAGGCATAGTGAAGTAAAACAAATTCCTATATCAGCTCTGTCAAAAAATATACCTTTTATTTTCCATTTTGAACCTTTTTATAAGAAGAAAGAACTTTAAAATGCTTTAAAGAAATAAAGATAGTACTTACATACCTTTGAAAAGTAACCTTTACCTGAAGAACTTTCAGCAAAATTTTTTTTCCCTGCCTTTTGAATGTTAAGTATACCTTGGACCATTGGAGGATATGCTCACATTTATGATGACCACTGAAATATCAGAATATTTATTTATCATTTAATTCTATTTAACATATTCATTTAAATTCTTCCATCATAAATTACTAATGTCATTTTTCTTCAGTAGTGCCTTTTAAAACTAATTATTGAATAATTATATTTTCTTTAATTTTTTTTAAAGTTATAATGACAAAATTCAGCAAAGATGAACTTTTTTAAATATAAAGAACAAAAAAGTGACTGAAAAAAGGAGGTATCAGTTTTTATTTTGTACAGCTTGTATTTTTCAAAAGTATCTATTAAATTTAACATAGTAGTATGATCACAACCTGCTTGTCTGTATCCCTTTTGAACTTCATTCTGCCTCTTCTGTGTATTTTTAAATGTTCATCTATACTTTTTCTGCTTTTTCTTTTTGTATCATTTTCACTTCCTCTCACTCTAGACAAGTATTTCTTCCTGAAAAAAAGAAGAAATAGAGGCTTTAAAAATAAAATCAGATTTTGCTTATGTGAGAAAATGTAAAGAATTTCCATTTTCGGCATGTGATACTAATAACTATAAAATAAATTTGAATCGTGCCTGTAGGATAATGATTTTGTTTAATTCAGGAATACATCGGAGGTACTTTAATTATCAGATATTTTAACCTTTATGAATCAATCTTTATCATTCTTTCTTAAAATCATAGTGGAGTACATGAAATAGATTATAGAGGCCATCAAATGCCTCTTCATATTTTTAATATCTTATTCTAAAAGTAAGCCAAGAAATGTAATATTTTTTTCTGAGTGAAGCCTATAATATAAGCATAAAAATCTCAGTTTTTGATCAGAGCAATCATTGACTGTGACCAGTTCTGTGTTTCACAGTGACTCCACAGAATACTTGGTGAGACTTTACCTCTGTCCAGCTTAACATCAACCTGAAAAGTTTAAGGACATATTTTAATTTTTGTATGGATTCATTATTTGCCTCATCCATGAATCAATCTTTTTAAACTCATTTTCTTTAGCACTTGAGTAAAAAGTTCCGCAAATTTCTTACTCTATAAAACCATATTTTCTGTTATATCTTTTATTACCTTTTTCAAGCTTCAAGGGACTGTCCTTTCTGTTCCTTTCCACTTCTCTTATTCATTACTTTGGTGGACAAATCTATGTTAAACCTATTAGCAGAGGCAAATTTGTGGAGGGGAAAGTAACTGATTGTGATTTATTGCAAAGACCTAGTTGGGGTAGGGATCAGGTATGGAGTAATTAGTGTTAGATAGTTTCATTGAAAACAGTCTTATGTAATCCACAAAAGCTTGTTTTCTTACCATCAATATTCTCTAAGTGTTTTAGTCTGTGAATCATTTTCCCTTTTTCTCTTCCCTGATATCCTACTTGGTATCTCTGCCAGTAGCCTTGGAAATAAAAATAATCATTTCCCTCTGAGGTAGACCTCATCCTTTCCCATCACAAATCTGAGATGCTTTGACCTGAGATTTGTCATGACTCCCAAAAGGAGTTAGTGTTATGATCTAAGAACTTCTTGAGCTGCCTTGAAGCATGAAAAAAGATATGCTCAGAAATCCACAGCCATCATAGTTTCCCTTCTGATAAATGCAGCAGATCAGTCCTCAAGGATCTTCAATGATATAAGGTGTTTATAAGGCGTTAATATCCATTGTTACTTTATGAGATTCAACAATCCTCTGATTGATTCAAAAAGAGAAGAACAGATGATTGGTTGAATAACAAATTAGGCACACTCCTTGGGTCCTTAAATAGCTAAACCTTGAAGAGATTGGGAAAGAGTCAAAATTCAGGATAGTTGTAGAGTGAGCTTCTTCAAAGGGGTGAGAAGGAAGAGGAAACTTCTGTCTCTCTGCCTCTGCCTTGCTGTCTGTCTCTATGTATCATCTCAGTAATGATACATAGCAAAGTATTCACTTTCCCAAAAGGAGACTTCCTCAACAGTTATAGATTTAGTTCAAGAGAAGTCAGGGCAAATTGAAGGAGTATAGAAATAAATTCTACACAGAGAGGCATACAAGAAAAAAAAATCATCTAAATGAGGAAGTAGCTTCAAGGAGTGAAAAGTGTGAAATTAACATAAATTGTACTTCCTTTTTTTCCTTTTGAAAAAGAAGGTTTAGAAACAGCTTCATCCTCTGATTAGATGCACATACTATGGGAGGACATAGTGGCTCCCCGGTATACTAGAAGATGCTTGCCTTTTGTGACTTCCTGGACTACAGAAGACTGGCCTCTGACTCACACTGAGGTCAAGTCTGTCCAAACAGGGACACCTAGTAGGATTGTTCTCACCAGCATTATAAGAGAAGGAATTGAAGAAGTGACAGTCTCTCTTTTTTTTTTTTTTTTAACTTTTTGGCTCTTGGCACTTGGTCTGGAGAATGGTTGCCAGAACAGCTTCCTCTCTTACTTTGGTTAGGAAGGATCATGTAGTCCTTTTGACTTTTCCTGGTGTGGTCCCTCTTTGCTAGTGAACTTAGACACTAGGGGCAAACTCAAATTAGCTAGACATGATCATATGGTTAGGTTTCTTTCTCTATCTACAATTCCAACTTTTATCTATTTTTTCTGTATAACATATAAAATATAAAAATATATGTATGAATTAGGCACATTTATTCCTTACATGTTCTCCCAACCATTTTACTTTATATTATTTTCACTCTTCATGTTCACATTGAATGTATTTGTGAATAGTACACCCCAGATTTTGTTTGGGAAAGGAGGAGAGTTTTTTTAAATGGTTTGGCATAAGTTGTGTCTATTGGTTAATTATTAAAGGAAGGGTCTTGAGGTACAGTTTTAAAAAGGTAGACAGAGTAACCCTACAGTTTATGCTACTTCTCCCCCTCACAGTGGGCACAATCTGCATTTGCAATTGGAAATAATACCTATCTATTTTGCCTTGGAGAAAAGCCTCAAAGCTTCCTTGGAAGTTAATGTATCAGTAGGATTCAATCTAAAGTACTATTATCCTACTTCTGTTAATTTCGGAGGCAGTTTTGAAGCTGGCAATTTATACCTCATATCTGTTGATTGCGGTCATCTTTTCTTGGGTAAAACAGCATTGTCTTTACCTGGCACACATGACACATTCCCCAAAAGGAAGAAACAAAATACTTTCAATCACATTTGCATATGGAAATAGAGCCTACTCGTTTTCCTTTTGATAAAAGATGAGGAATGAAAAAAAAAACAGTGAAAATTCTTTAATTAGTCAAAAATCTAATGGATTTTTAGGTATAAAAGAAATAGGAACCAAACTACTATATTAGATAAGAAAAATATTTAAAAATTTCTAAGTAAAGAAGTCATTTATCTTACCACATATATTATTTATAAATATTCTGTACAGAATTAATTAGATAAATTTGGAGAATGTTGCATTTGGTGATTTAGACTATGTAAAATAAAAAAGTCTAAATTATGCAAATTGGTATTACCAAAAACTACAAATTATATTCAAAAATTAAAACTGCCACGATGAAGGAAAAAATACTGCTAGAGAAAATATGCCTGAAATCATGTCAAATGAGAAAACGAATCACCCTTATGTCTAGTGTGTTAAGTGCTTACATTACTCCAAAGTGAGTTATGCCATTATTTTATAGAGATTTGCTCTTATTAGCCAAGGCAGCTATTCATCTATACTTATAGGAGTAAGAGTTATAAAGGACCTTACAGATTTATTCCAAATTCCAAATAACACAGAGAAGAAAACTAAGCCCCAAAGAGTTAAACAAGCCTTCATGGCTATATAGTCTTTTAATTGGCAAACCTAGGATTCGAATCCATGTATTTTGGCTCCAAATTCAGGGTTCTTTCCATTAAAACACCTGTCTTCAATGGCATTTATTATTACACACTGTAGTATTGTTCTTCAATGGATAAGTTCTCAACATATATATCAATAAATATGATACAATGTGATATTTTATGATATGACATTAGATTGTTGTTGTTCAGGCGTTTCAGTCATAACTGACTTTCTGTGATTCCATTTAGGTTTTCTTTGTAGATAAAGGAGTGGTTCACCATTTCCATTTCCAGTTCATTTGCAGATTAGGAGAGGGAGGCAAAAAGCATTAAGTGACTTACCCAGAGTTCTACCTCTATTAAGTGTCTGAGGCTAGATTTTATCTCAGGGCTTCTGACTCCAGGTCTGATGCTCTATCACGCCATCTAGCTGCTCCAAATAATATAACGGATATTAATAAATGAGCAAGTATCTGCTAAGTGCATATCATGTGCCAAGTATTATGCTATGTGCTTTTAATAGAAATATAAATAACAAATCAGTGCCTTTAAACACCTGTAATGTAAAACACATGGATAATATTATGTATAGGTATATTCATATTTATGTCATGAAGAGAAAGGAATGGAGAAGAAGGAGAAGAAAGAGGAAGAGGAAGAGAAAAAAGGGATAAAGAGATAACAGGAGGGACAAAGAGATAGTGAGAAAGAGAAAGCAAATTTGTGAGTGCCTAATATATCCCAGATCTAACATAGAGTAGTAATAGTTTCAGTTGTGGGTAGTAATAGTTTCAGTTGGCCACAAGGATACAGGATAATAAGGAGGCATGAATCCCAGGACAGGATCCAGGAGATGAAGTTCTATCCCTACCTCTAAAATTACCTTGAAGTATGACCTTGGCAAGTAAATTATTTAACTTCTAATTAATTTCCTCATCTGCAAAATGTGGCAATTGGTCTATGTCCTGTTTAAGGTCCCTAGTAGCTCTAATTTTATAATTCTCTGTGAAACAGATTCCAGCTAAGAAGAGGGGTTTTGTGATCATATCTGAACAACCAAATGGCCAGGTCTTGAGAGGTAAGCTAAATTAGGGAGGAATAGATAAATATAAGAGAACTAGTCACAGAAGAAGTGAAGTCCAGAAAAGGATGATTATACATTGAATATTGACATCTAAAAGGTTTTCTATATTTCAAGCTTTTGGAATAGTCTGAAGCAGATTTTAGATGGTCCTCAGATTACTTGTTCAACTATAGATAAGAAAAAAAAGTGTGTGTGTGTGTGTGTGTGTGTGTGTGTATGTGTGTTTTACTGGAAGGGATTTTAGCAGTTATCTTGTCCAATCCCTTATTTTATTGAGAGGAAGTTGAGGGTGAAAACTTACAATGACTTTCTTAATGTCACACAGGAAGTAATAGCAAATTAGAATTTAAATCCAGGACAGATTCTTTCCTTCATCTCCACTTTTTTCTTCATTCAAAGATATTTCATTTTCTCAATTACATTTAATAGCAATTTTGAACAGATATTTCCCCGAGTTATAAGATCCAAATTGTCTTCCTTCCTCCAAACCCTCGCCTCTCTCAGAGACGGTAAGCAGTTTGATCTGGGTTATACATGTATTTCATGCAAAACAGTTCCACATTAGTCATTGTTGTCTATAAAACCAAAACCCCAAAATAAAATCATAAATAAATTAATGTGAAAAATAATATGATTTAATGTATACCTAGCTCCAAAAGTTCTTTCTCTAGAGGTGGATAGTATTCTTTGTCATAAACCCTTCAGAAATGTCCTGGAACATTGTATTATTGAGAGTAGCTAAGTCTTGCACAGTTGATCATCATACCATGTCGTGTTACTATGTGCAATGTTCTCCCAGTTCTGCTTATTTCTATCTGCATCAGTTCATGTAGATCTTTCCAGTTCTTTTAGAAATCCTCTTGCTCATCATTTCTTATAGCCCAATAGTATTCCATCACCAATATAAACCACAGTTTGTTCAGTCATTCCCCAATTGATGGACATCCCCATAATTTCCAGTTCTTTGCCACCATAAAAAAGAGCTGCTCTAAATATTTTTGAAAAAGTAGGTTCTTTACTCTTTTTTTAATGATGTTTTGGGATACAAACCCAGTTGTGGCATATTAGGCCCAAAGGGTGCACACATTTTTATAGCCCTTCAGGCATATTTCCAAATTGTCCACCAGAATGGTTGGAACACTTCATATCTCCACTAGCAATGCATTAATGCCCTAATTTTGTCACATCTCTTCCAACATTTATCAGTTTACTGTCATATTGGCCAATCTTATGGGTATGAGGTGGTTCTCAGAGTTGTCTTAATTAGTATTTATCTACCCAAGAGAGATTTTGAATATGATTATTGATAGCTTTGATTTCATTATCTGAAAATTTCTTGTTTATATCCATTGACCATTTACCAATTGAGGAATGGCTTATATTATTACAAATTTGATTTAGTTCTTTATAAGTTTGAGAAATTAGATTAGATTAAATGTGATTTTGAGAAATCAGATCATTATCAGAGAAATTTGTCCTTGAATTTTTTTCCAAGTTGTCGTTTTCCTTTTAATTGTGGTTACATTGGTTTTGTTTGTACAAAAGCTTTTTAATTTAATATAACTAAGATTATTAATTTTATATCTTATAATGCTCTCTATCGCTTCTACATGGATATGAAAGGTAAACTATTCTGTTCCCCTAATTTACTTATTGTATTTCTTTATCACTATAACAGTGGTATATATTTATACATATATACCACTATTATAAATATCACTATATTATAAACCAATTTTGACCTTATTTCTTAATAGAGTATGAGATACTGGTCTATATTTAATTTAATTCCTGCCATACTATTTTCCATTCAGAAGATTTTTGTCAAATAATGAGTTCTTATACCCTAAACTGGGGTCTTAGGGTATATCAAATACTAGGCAGCTAAGGTCTTTCACCCCTGTACATTGCGTATCTAATCTATTCTATTGATCCGTCATTCTATTTCTTAGGCAGTACTAGACTGTTTTCATGGTAACTGCTTTATAGTAGTTTGATATCTGGTGGTGAAAGGCCATTTTCCTTGATACTTTTCATTAATTCCCTTGCTATTTTTGATCTTTTGTTCTTTCAGATGAATTTTGTTAATAATGTTTCTAGTTCCATAAAATAATTTTTGATAGTTTTATGTGTCACTGAAGAAGTAAGTTAGTTTAGTATAATTTTTATTTTTCTTATATTAACTTGGTGTACCCATGAGCAATTAATATTTTTCCTATCATTTAGATCTGACTTTATTTACGTGTAAAGTGTTTTGTAATTGTGTTTATATAATTCCTGACTTTGTCTTGCCAGATAGATTCACAGATATTTCATGTTGTCTAGAGTTATTTTAAATAGATTTTCTCTTTCGCTGGGCTTTGTTCATAATATGAATAAATGATAATGGTTTATGTAGGTTTATTTAGTATGCTGCAACTTTGCTAAAGGTAGTAATTATTTCAACTAGTTTTTTAGATGATTTTTCAGGGATTCTGTAAGTATACTTTCATATCAAATTCAAAGGGTGTTAGTTTAGTTTCCTTATTGCCTACTTTAATTCCTTCAAGTTCTTTGTCTTCTCATCACAGAAGCTAGCATTTCTAGTATGATATTAAATATTGTCTCCACTTTTAATAAAAAAAGGAGAGGGATTCCCTTTCTTTAAAGGAACAAAGCAAAACAATAATGCTCTCCTTCTAATCAGAGGCTTCTATTATTGTACTTTTATGTTAGACCTATAGAAATTTAACTAATGCTTGTTGATTAATGAAATCCTGAAGTATATAGTAGGAAGAAAAATTATTCCCTTTATTTTATTCTGAATCTCTGTCCCCACATACAGACCCAAAATAATTGGAGCAGTGTGATTATGAAGACAAGAAGAGTAAAGTGCAATGAGGATCTCAATTCTTTGCTCAACTTCCTTTTAATGATAATTTTCTGCACCATATTCGCTTATGAGAAATATTTGGGTTATTTTTTTTTATATACTGAAACCAGTAATGTCTGCTGAGTACCAACCTTGAGAACTGGTCTCCTTGTTTCTGGGTTCATTAAAGGCTGCCAAGAAGCAAAGATAAACCAACAAAACAAACACAAACAAAAAAAAATAACAAAAACTATGGAAATATCATTAAGACTACACCTCAAATATAAATGAATTGGAATGAGAAAAAAGCTTCTATGGTCAACTTCTTTTTCTAAATGAATAAAACAAAAAGTGAACAAAAAGGTATCCTTTCTAAACAAATTTAATTATAACATATGCCGACATTCTTAGGACTCAGTTATTAAGAATAATAATAACAGATTGTAGATGTTTATAGTAAGGATGTTGCTTTCTCAAAAAAAGGCTTAGGAAAAAATCATCGGTGATAAATGCAAAAGGTAGTCTATTGTATCTTCAAAAGGGAAACCAAATTTAGCATCTATTATGTGCCAACCTCTGTCTTCAGCACTGGGTTGCAAATACAAAAGAATGAGACATAACTTGCAAAGGAGGAGCTTACATTATTAACTTGCATGAGAAGCAATCAGGTGATAGGCAAAGCTATTACATTAACAATCACCTCTATAGTCTGCTTCATTTCATTGAGAAATAAAACCTGTCTTTCTATTTATATGTCCTACTCTTCCCCATGTGCTCTATTACCCTTGTAAACTGGATTATTCACTGTCCATCTTCTGTGCTTTCTGCTTTGGAAGCTTGGCTTTTACTGTTATAAAAGAAAAGCTTTAGGTTTTCTTCTATATGTCTTTCTCATCTTAACAAGAATAGTTTATACAAGCGGTGGTCTTGAAATATTGGAAGAAATTCTATAGATGATTTTCTAAAATAGATTATATCTTAATTATTATGCGATTCAATTTAATTCTAAAAGCATTTATAAAGTACCTCTGATAAGTGAGACATTTTGCCAAAGTGCTCGGTCACAAAAACTAAAAAGGAAATGTTTTCAGTCTGTAAGGATCTTAAATCCTAAAGTGGGAAAACAAAATATATATAAATAAATACAACACATAGCAAACATAATATAAATTAGTTATAAGAAGGAAAATATACTGATAGTTGGAAAGGACTAGGCTTCATATTCAAAAAGTTTGAAAATCTATAAGCCAGAGAGGAAGAGAGTCAAATTCTAAATATAGAAAACAACTAATGCAAAAAGTTTGAAATTGGATGTATGAATGTGAAGAATGAGGAATAATTAGTAGAATATTTTGTCTACTTATATTTACTAAACTAGATATCACATTGCTACATAAATCCTTCATAGCTACAGTGTAGGAAGAAGAATATCAGTAGAAAAATGAAGAATTTCACGCCAGAAAAAATTCTGTAGAGGAACTACCAATAAAGATATAGCTTCATATTTCTCTGTGCCAATCAATCAATCAACAAAATCCACAAGTATATATTCAGTGCCTATTTTGTCCCAGGAAGTATGAAAAATGAGAGGTATATGAAGAAAAAAAAAACAATCCTTGACTTTAAGGTGATGACATTCTAGCTGGAGGAAAAATGTACATAAAGAAGTATCATAAAAAGATAATTATTTAATAAACATGGGCATTAGCAGGTAAGGAAAGGAGAAGAAGGAAAGAGAAACATTTAGGCAGATTTCATGTGGAATTTTGTATTTTTACTTAGTACTTTAACATTATATTTAATTAAGATATTTTTAATAATTTTTCCAGGTTACATGTTAGTACAATTTTTAATAATCATTTTCTGATATTTCTCAATCTATGTTCTCTCCCTCCCCTCCTAACCCTTGTTCTTCCCCAATACAGCAGATAATATGATATAATTTGTTTATGTGTTATTGCTTTTATACAATACATATTTCCACATTTATCTTGTGGTGAAAGAAGACTCCTATTGCTTACACTAGAGAAATAATCATGGAAGAAATAAAGTGAAGAATGGCATACTACAGTCTGCATTCAGACTTTGTCAGTTCCTTTTATAGTACTACAAAGAGAGCTGCTAGAAATAGTTTTGTACAAATAGATCCTTTCCCCCTATCTTTAATCTCTGCAATACAGATTTAATAGTGCGATCTCTGGCCACAGTTTGATAGACCTTGTGGGCATAGTTCCAAATTGCTCTCCAGAATGGCTGAATCAGTTCACAGCTCCACCAACAATGTATGACTGTCCCAATTTTTCCATATCCCTTCCAATATTTATCATTTTCCATATTTTTGTCAGATTAATAAGTCTGATAGGTGTGAGGTAGTAGTTCAAAGACTTTTTAAACTTTAACTTAGTCTCAAGGAATTTCTATGATTTCTGTTTACAAATGCACAAAGAACAGGTAATATGCAAGGTAAACAAAAAAAAGAAAATAAAATTCTAATTTGAGGAAGAATAGTTGATTTGATCTATCAAATGGAGATTTAGTAGGATAAAGTCCATTTTTTTGTTGTGGCTATAGTTTTGATCTGTTATTTCATTAGTACAGTGTCACTTTAAAAAATTGCTTTACAAATGTAGATATGAAGTTTTCTTGCAATTCTTCTTAGTGCATTGTCTGAAGTACTGAGATACTGAGTGATTTTTCCAGTCTCAGACTACATACGACCTTCTGCAGGATCTATTTCCCATTTATATCTTTCTCTGTTCTCAAATTGAACAGACTTCAGTACATGCCATTTAAAGTAAAACACAATAAAATAATTCCATGTATTCATAAAGTCTTCAATTTGTTCATTTGTAAGATGAAGAGTCTAGACTAAATATCTTTCAAATTAAAATTTTTTGATTGGATAACTTAACTGATATTAAAAGGTAAGAGACATTAATAAAAAATAATTAGGACTTCTTATGTATAACTAGTCTGCATCTTTGTAAGAGGTTATTTGCAAAGTGGTACTCAACTCATAAAACCATAAATCCATGCTTTCTTTCTTCTATGTACTTTCCTTTGAAAATTAATAAAAAGTTATTTTTTCTCCCTGTAGATATGAAAGGATGTTATTAATCCCCAAACTTCCTGAGTTAGAGGCAGTTAGGTGGCTCAGTGGATAGAAACAAGCCTAAATATGGGAGATATGAGTTTAATTCTGACACCAAATACTTCACAATTGTGTGACCCTGGGGAAGTCACTTAACCCTTGCCTAATTCTTATCACTCATGCCTCAGAAGCAAAACATAGCATTTATTCTAATAAGGAAAAGTTATGACTTAAAAAAACACCATAAAAAAACTTCCTGGCCTATCTTTAG